>NW_027282949.1:0-58294 GCF_046629955.1 Centroberyx affinis | reverse complement strand
GACGGAGGCCGAGCAGGAAACCTCAGGCGGACGGCCTGGAGGCTGGACGGAGGCCGGAGACTGGAGTACAGGATCGGAGGCCGGAAACTGGAATGCTGGACCGGAAGCCGGGGACAGGAAAACAGGACCGGAGGCCAGAAACGGCTGGAGTGCAGGACCGGAGACCGGAAACGGCTGGAGTGCAGGACCGGAGGCCGGCAACGGCTGTCTGAGATGGCCGACGGGGAATGGCAGGGCGTCGACAGATGCGGCCGACGACTGGGAATCTGGCTGCAGTGCAGGCTGTGTCAGCTGGGAGCCCGGCAGGCGAGGCGGTGAAGGTAGGGAAACAGGGGTTTGCTGACACACAGCCAGAGCTGACTGCAGCAGAACAGGACCAAAAACTTGCTGCACCTCTGGCTCAGCGGATTGCTGCGAGACGGGAACAGAAGGCTCATGCAGCACAGGAACAGAAGGCTCATGCAGCCCAACAGGAACAGAAGGCTCATGCAGCACAGGAACAGAAGGCTCATGCAGCCCAACAGGAACAGAAGGCTCATGCAGCCCAACAGGAACAGAAGGCTCTTGCAGCCCAACAGGAACAGAAGGCTCTTGCAGCCCAACAGGAACAGAAGGCTCATGCAGCCCAACAGGAACAGAAGGCTCTTGCAGCCCAACAGGAACAGATTGCTGCGGCCCAACAGGAACAAGAGATTGCTGCGGCCCAACAGGAACAAGAGATTGCCACGGCTCAGCGGGAACAGGGAGCTTCCGCGGCGCAGGAACAGGTAACTGCTGCAGCTCGGCGACAGGGCGCTTTTGTGGCGCAGGAACAGGGACCAGCTGAGGCGCAGGAACAGGGACCAGCCGAGGTGCAGGAACAGGTGACTGTCGCAGCTCGGCGACAGGAAGCTTCCGTGGCGCAGGAAGCTGGGATTGCCGCGACCTGGCAGGAACGGGAGATTGCCGCAGTGCAGGAACAGGAGACCACCACGGTTCGGCTACGGGGAGCTTCCGCGGCGCAGGAACGGGTGACTGCCGCAGCTCGACGGCAGGGAGCTTCCGCGGCGCACGAACAGGTGACTGCCGCAGCTCGGCGACAGGGAGCTTCCGCGGCGCAGGAACAGGTGACTGCCGCAGCTCGGCGACAGGGAGCTTCCGCGGCGCAGGAACAGGTGACTGCCGCAGCTCAGCGACAGGGAGCTTCTGCGGCGCAGGAAGCTGAGAGTGCTGTGACCCAGCACGAACAGGAGACCGCCATGGCCCGACAGGAACAGGAACTGGAGATTGCCGCGGCCCGACAGGAACAGGGACTGGAGATTGCCGCGGCCCGACAGGAACAGGGACTGGAGATTGCCGCGGCCCGACAGGAACAGGGGATTGCCGCGGCCCAACAGGAACAGGGACTGGAGATTGCTGCGGCCCGACAGGAACAGGGACTGGAGATTGCCGCGGCCCGACAGGAACAGGGACTGGAGATTGCCGCGGCCCGACAGGAACAGGGACTGGAGATTGCCGCGGCCCGACAGGAACAGGGGATTGCCGCGGCCCGACAGAAACAGGGGATTGCCGCGGCTCGGGAACAGGGACTGACTGGACCCCAGTAGTGGCGCTGGGTAGCGGAGACTCTGTAGCGCAGGACTGCTGAGTGAGCCAGTGGCGTCGGGAGCCACGGGGACTTCGCCGCCTCTTGGTGCCTCCACGGGTCCCCGTGAAAAAGGCAAGACGAGTCCCCTCAAAGGATGACCGCTGGGCATCAGGGCGGCTCCCCAGATGATCCTTGGTAGAAACCAGGGGTTCCGGGAAAGCCGGGTCAGGACAGGCAGGTTTTAGGCTCAAAACCCCGAGCCTATCCGACTGGAGTGCTGGCTGGTAGCTAGCAGGCCCAAAGCTAGCAGACTGGGACTTGGGCTGGTAGCTCGGCTGCTGCTGGAGCTTGGACTGGTAGCTAGGCTGCTGCTGGAGCTTGGACTGGTAGCTAGGCTGCTGCTGCGGCCTAGGCTTGGGCTGGTAGCTCGGCTGCTGCTGGGGCTTGGGCTGGTAGCTAGGCTGCTGCTGGGGCTTGGACTGGTAGCTAGGCTGCTGCTGCGGCCTAGGCTTGGGCTGGTAGCTAGGCTGCTGGCTAGCTGACAAGGCTGCTTGCCGGGCAAAATATGTGAACAGGGAGATCATCTCAACGCCCGTTGCAGAGGGAGGAGACCTGTCGGCTGGGTCCATGTTGGCTAGTTCGTACTGTTATGGGGTAGGTTTGAGAACGCTGGGAAGACAGAAGCAGGCAGGGAAAGGGGCTGAAACCCCCCGGAGCTTTCTTCCACTGCCGGGACACGAGAGGGTAGGCTTGAGAGCGCTGGGGATACAGACAAACTGGCAGGGAAAGGGGCTGAAACCCCCCGGAGCTTTCTTCCACTGCCGGGACACGAGAGGGTAGGCTTGAGAGTGCTGGGGATCCAGACAAACTGGCAGGGAAAGGGGCTGAAACCCCCCGGAGCTTTCTTCCACTGCCGGGACAAGAGGGTAGGGTTGAGAGCGCAGGTCAAACAGACAAGCAGGGCTCACCAGGTGAAGGCAGGCTGTGTGGTAGCTGGGTGCTGTCCGCTGGGTCCAGTCTTGGTCGGTTCATTCTGTCACGGGTAGGTGTGGTGAGGACCCAAATGCAGGACAGCGATGCAGGTGGTGATCAAAAAATCCCCAGACTGGGAGTTTAATGCACAAATAGCAGGTGACACAGGAAATCCAAAAACATGAGCTCTACACAAACTGACACAAACATAACACAATACAGAACAATGAACCGACAAAGACTGACTGGGGAACAAGACTAATATACACATGGGGGTGATTACAAATTAGACACAGGTGTGTGGGAGCAGGAGCTGGGGGAGAGAGGGGGCCACACCCACACTACACACTGACAGACAAACCAGGAGGCGGAGACACAAGGGAGGCAGGGAACACAGAAAGAAACACACAGGCAGGTCATGGCCAAACCATGACACATATATATGTTTTTTTTAAGATATAAATGAGGATAAGGGCATGGTGAAGACATGAACACAAGCTATATTCACTCTCTGCTAAACAGCCTCGTCCTGCATTAGAAAAGTTCACAGTTAAAACAACCAAAGAGCTAATAGAACAACGGCCGAGCGCCAGGGAGAGGAAAACACTGAATTTGTCTGAAATAAGCATAATAAGTAGGCTATGTATGATAGTTCAAAATAAATAATACAGAGAATTGTATAAAACATTCCTAAAAATATCAGGAAAACTAATCTGATGCAATATTCACATAATCTGCTCAATATTCATCCAAATTGCTCATTTTACACAAACTTCTTGCGTTCACTATTTGGGTTAACTGTACAGTTATCAGTTGTTCTGTGCTGTTATTGTTATGCATTGAATATAATATGAAATATCCATAAAATATGTCACTTCGTCAGGGGTCGTCTGTTTACTCAGTGATAGAATAGGGCTCCCTTAAGGAAAAAGGTTGTGAAGCACTGGTCTACGACACTGGACCCAAGAGCTGAGGAACATGTGAATCTCCCTAAAGAGTCTGAACCCTCTGAACCAGCGGTGGAAGAAGTATTCAGATCTTTGACTTAAGTAAAAGTAGAAAAACCACAGTGTAAAAATACTTTGTTACAAGTAAAAGTCCTGCATTCAAAATCTTACTTAAGTCAAAGTACAAAAGTATTAGCATCAAAATATACTTAAAGCAAAAGTAAAAGTAGTCATTATGCAGAATGGCCCATTTCAGAATCATCATGTTATTGGACTATAATTAGTGATGCATTAATGTGTTCATCACTTTAATGTTGCAGCTGGTAAAGGTGGAGCTAATTTTAATTACTTTATATACTGCTGGGTAGATTAACCTATAAAAAGATATCATCATTTATTAGTTGATTTATAATTTGTATTAATAATCTAAATCTGCAAGGTAACTAGTAACTAAAGCTGTCAAATAAATGTAGTGGAGTAAAAAGTACAATATTTCCCTCTGAAATGTAGTGGAGTAGAAGTATAAAGTATCATGAAATGGAAATACTCAAGTAAAGTACAAGTACCTCTAAATTGTACTTAAGTACAGTACTTGAGTAAATGTACTTAGTTACATTCCACCACCATGCCATTAACTATGTACAGGCCTGAGGCTCGACAGAGATGACCTACCTCCTTGCCACTTTGGTTTATTTCTGAGTCAAGGTTGTTGTGATAGATGATGTGGGGGGGGGGGGGGGGGGGGGGGGGGGGGGTGATATGAAGGGGGACTGACCAAATAAATGTCTGTTCCCTTGTGGATCAATGAAGTCAGGTTCGCTTCCTTACATCTCCAGTCAGAAGAACGTTTCCCTGGACCTGGAAATGGCTGAATTCTGATTGGAGCGTTTCAAATATGTCTTCTTCAAAATAAGGAGAATCTACTGGTGGTATGTAAATAGCTTGTATAGATATATATCCCCGTCAGCTATTCCTAAAGTCTTATCTAATCTCAGCCTGTCAGCCATATATGTGATTGTTTTGGTTTTTTTTGATTGAATTGACTCTCTCTCTCTCAAATTCACATTCATAATTTCTTCTGCTAATTGCAGCAGTAGAAAAGCGTTTCCTCCTCGCCGCTGCTCTCTCTCTCTCTCTCTCTCTCTCTCCCTCTTTGCCCTGAGGGGGATGGATGATAATTACCGTCGGGGCTTGTTCTTCGCAAGTCAGTCTGCCAACTTTCTTTCTTTCTTTTTTTTTTCTTCCATTTTTCCTCCACATTTCATTTACATCCACCCGCCGAAGACGGTGACAGTTACAGATTCACCTCTCAGAAAGAGAAAAATCTCCGTCCAATTAGCCTAATCTAAAATCATTTTTATCTCAGAAAATATTACCCTCCTCTATTGTCAAAACGACTCTCCTCCCCGCGCAATTATCACTGAAACGTTAAATGTGAATCGCGTTATCACTGAAACGACGGTAAAGTGCTCAAACTCGTGACTTTTTAAGGTTCGGATACTCATCAGAGTTTATTTCTAGTGTTTTTTTCCTCTGCATTGTTGAGAGACGGACAGCGGCAGATTAAGCAGAAAGAGGTTTTGTTTCTTTATCTGGAGTGTGTGTTTGATCCAGCGAGGGACAGCGGAGTGTTTTATTGTGTGTGTGACATGATCCTGAGCCTTTTATCTCCAACCGGCCCCATAATCATTAAGAGGGAGAAAGAGAGATGGAGATGGTGGTGTTTGAAAGACAGAGATTGTGTGTGTGTGTGTGTGTGTGTGTGTGTGTGTGTGTGTGTGTGTGTGTGTGTGTGTGTGTGTGTGTGTGAGTTCCCCGTCTACTTCTCAAAGCACTTGTTCCCCCTCCACCCCGGCTCGGTACATGCTGTCTTCCCGGCGTAAATATAGAAACGGCCGGACCGCTCGGCTCCCAGACTTTTTTAAAAAATAGGCCTAATTATCAGAGGGAGGCTGGGGCGGGCGGACGGGCGGCCATCTTGGTTTTGTTGTTTACGCCGCTGTGCTGTTGTTGTAAATTGGAAGCCGGGCATCGACCTCTCCTTCCTGAAAGCTGCCTGCTGCTGCTGCTGCTGCTGCCAGAGGAGAAATGACTGGAGAGTCTGATGAGGAAAACACTAAGAGGACACACACACACACACACACACACACACACACACACACACACACACACACACACAAACATACACCCGTTGTGTGAAATTACATTAACATACAATCAGAGCCATATTTTGCGCGGATATACACCTTCACACAGTCACATGCAGGTATACGCATATGCATGTATCCACAAGCATGCAGATACACACACACACACACACACATTAACACACACACACACACACACACTCACATACTCTATGCTCGCGGCGTGATATTGCAGTGCAGAGTATCAAAGCGTCCACTTGTGGAGTATTGTTCCACCTGTGGCCTCTATAATGGATTCACCAAGAGCTGGTTTCAATCAATGTGTGTGTGTGTGTGTGTGTTAATGTGTGTGTGTGTGTGTGTGTGTCAGTGTTTCCTCTCATGTTCCTTCAGCAGCAGGGGGTCATAATAGAAAGAAAACTACGCGCTGGAGGAAATGTGAAAATGTGACTTTTCCGACTTGAAAACACAGATAAGAAAAGGCCGAGGTGTAGATTTAGTGTTTTTTATCTTGATGAAGCGTTTAAAGGAGAAGTAGGACTTCAGTGCACCGGGACCAGAACCGGGACCAGAACAGGGCCAGACGGTGAGCTGAAACACCAAAAGACACCAGCTGCAGGAAATTACAGAGGAAACAGCGGTGTGTGTGTGTGTGTGAGCAAGAGAGCGAGTGTGTGTGTGTGTGTGTGTGTGTGTGTGTGTGTTTCTCTGCATCTCCACAAGCCAGACAAACTAATGTGACGATATCATTACTGTTCCTTTGGTTTGGAGGTTTAAATAATGTCCATAATGTGTGTGTGAGCAGGCAGAAGAGCAGGTTCTTAAAACAGCCTTTTCCCTTTGACCTGTGAGATGTTTCATACTAACTCCCTGCACGATGTAAGCTGAGATGCCGTCTCACACACACACACACACACACACACACACACACACACACACACACACACACACACACACACACACACACAAGATGGATCTGTATCTGCAGCTGCCGGCCGAGGAAAAGTCCGGAAACCGCTGCAAGGATCAAGACCTTTTATGATAGATGGTCAAATAACAGCCATTAGTTGTAGATGTATTATTAGGCATGAAAACACCATTTAAAGGTGATGTTTCTTCACTGTAGCTTCTGTCCTTTGGTTGCTTTACGGAAATATTTGGATGTGAGACGTCATTAAAATAAATTTCTGGGTCCATTTTGTTGTTTGGTGTATTTACCTTCACCTCCAGATGTTTCCAGCAGCTCCAGTGGAGTTTGATATGAGAAAATGTTTCAGGATCTAAAACCTCAGCGGTAAACGTCAGGTTTTGGTGTCAGTCCCTCAGAATCAAAGAGCGAGGGGATTCTTTCTAGAGCTGCCATTTTGCACAGAGAGACGTTCAACAATCATACAGGGAGAGATCCATCGTAGAAGAGGAGAGAGACCAGTTTCTCCACCCACAGGAGCAGGAGAGAGACCAGAATGCACTGCAGCAGAGAGACAGGTTGAGGTTTGAGTAAGAAACACGACTCACTTTTTCTCGACTGGAAAAACTCTCTTGCTCTTACTTTCACTAAAACTACCTCTCTCTCCACCTACATGTATAACCCACAGCTGAATTTAACAAGTTCAGGCTCGTTCTCTGGAGGTTGTTGAAAGGCATTCTGGGAAATGTAGTAAATCACTAACCGCAGTAGAAGCAGACGAGGCAGGTTGAGGGAAAGTGGGTTCACCGAAAAAATTTAAATTACAACTCTTCACCACAACATAACGGAATGCTGGCATGCATCAAACAGATTGATATAACAGTGTGAGAGGATCCAAGGGAGGATTTCTCCTGTAATAGTTTTGTGTAATTGGAATAATCTTTCTGTATTATTTGTTTTACAAAAAAAGAGAAAAAGCACAACAGCAACTTCACTCCTTCTGCTCGTCTGCTCTCTACTAATTCCCTGTAAAATAGTATTTGAAGTCTTTGTAGCACAATGGAATCTGTGGGTGCAAACACAGCGTTTAATGTGTGTACGGTATATATATAGATGTCTGTGTGTGTGTGTGTGTGTGTGTGTGTGTGTTGTCTGTCTGTGTCTAATGAATAAAAGCACCACATTACCATAAGCAAATCCTAAAGCTGCTCATTTATCATCTTGAACATTTAGACAGCAGAGTGAAAGTCTAAACAATCTATTCATCTTCCGGGGCGATGAATTACCTTGGAATCGAGCCACGGAAAACATAAATACGTTTCTGGCCTATTTTAAAGGATTTTCAATCTATATGGAGGATTACAGCGTACAAATTAAAACGGCATTTGCATTTTTTTTTTCTGTTACGAAAACAAACTGTGAACACTGTATAATGTTCTTGTGGCATGTGGCACAGCATCGGCATCACAGGAATTTATCTTCTGACTTCACCCTTTTTTTTTTCTTTTCTCCGCGTTTGACCAGAAATACAAAAGAAGCAACACAATGAACACTTCTGTGAAAGCATCAGAAGAGGCTTCGAGAAATGTTTGTATCACTAGAACTCCAGTCTGGTGAAAGCATCGAGGATCCAGTCTGTAAAGTGTGATGGTGTTTTGTTAACCAAGTGCTTCAGTTACTCAATGATCTTCAACAAGTGCTGATTATTCATTTAAGGATCCAGTGCAAGGATCTCAACTCATGAAAGGTTTGATATTGATTTCTGACACAATGAGCATCTTCTTTTTCAGTTTTTGCTGGTTAGATGTGGCGCCGGGTAGGATTTTACCCATTCCGGTGCCATTTTCGATTCTTCTCATCGATCCAATTCTTAATCGATTCTCTTATCGATTCCTACTGTATACATTTTCAGGGGTAAAAAAAAAAGCCTTCATGCCGCTTCAGTGGAGTTATCTTTGAATACTGTAGTGACGGTTGGCGCGACTGTAGCAGATAATGAGGTAAATATTGGACTTTTTGGACCCACAGTGCAACCATTTGGATTATTGGATTATTTTTGGAACTCCAGCAACTTCTGTTTTAGTTTTGTAGAAGGAGCTGCACTAGCCAACGTTCTGTATTTTATACAGACTTACAAACTTCACCGGTGTGTTCGACCTTGGTTTCGACTGACATGAGGGTGAGTACGTGCGTGACCCGCCAGTGTCAAATTACATCATTGTTATGCGATTGACAACACATCGAAGGTTGTTGCGTAGCTACGAGAAGCATCCGGCTGTTCAACATTCTTAATGATCGATAACAGGAATCATTGGTGGTTTATCAATTCCAGTGAATTAGGACTAAACTGGAACCGGTTTTCGATACCCAGACCTAGTTACATGGTAAAAAAGTTTGTAGGACCGAGTGAGAGCCGAAACTTCCACTGCAGGCCAGTATTTCTATCTTTGGGGAACAAATTTCCATAATGCTGGAACCTGGGTGTTGGTGACATCATTTACACCAGGAAGTAGACTGGAATTCTACATCTGTTTGATGAGTTTTTCAGAGGGCGTTAAGTCAAATTTCCACAGTGCTGACAGGTATAATAATTTTTAACTTTACATTAAAGGTCCCATATGGTGTAAAGCAGGACTCCCCTTGCCTCTGTGATGATAAAGGAGTTGGATGGTCTATCTAAACATGGTGAAAGTATCAAAACGCACGGTCGCCAACTAAATCCACACAATCCATATTAGAAAAGCGAGCCTCTAAACGAGCCGTTTGGACTTCCGTAACTTTGTGGCGTCACAAAGGTTCGCTCATTATCATTTTTGTAAGAAATAATAGACTAACAAAGTGTTTTTTTCAAAGGGGTTGAGCGGTTGTCATTGTTTATTACCGGAGAGTTTTCCCTACCTGTAGCTGCCAGGCCGCGGCGTCTCACGTTTCACTCTTGAAATGGTTAGCCAATCGGAACAGAGGGGTTGTTAATATTAATGAGCCTTAAAGACACGGCGACAGAAACAGCTTGTTCTTGGTAAGGCTCAGAGAGAGGCTGGAAAATGAACGTATAAAAATGGATTGAGAGTGTTTTTGGTTCATGACACCACACACACAGCTTTGAATGGACCTCAAGACACAAAATAAAACACTAGGAAGTGGAGAATAGACCTTTAAAATATCCTTTGTTAAACAATATCATGAAATTGAGAAATGCAGTTCTCTCATTGTTCTTAGTAATTCCGTTTTTCAAATGGAGGACATCTCATTTTCATATTTCGTGACTTTTTAACCCTATTTATTATCCTCAAATAACCTGTCAAATAATTATTCAGGTTACAGGTCATCATATAAAACACTTAGAAAGACTATTGATCATTTTAAGGTTTAATCTGGACGGTTCCACTGAGCTCACACATCTCTCTTCCAGCAGAGACGTGGCCAAGAAAGCAGACAAATGACATACAGCAATTTACTAAACGAAAACACGACGCGAGCGGCAGCGGTCCAACCGCAGAGCAGCAGGATCAGGGGCCGGGAATAAACGAGTCTTGGCTAAACAAAACACACACAGCCTCTTGTTGAGTCTGCCTCCAGATCCTTCATAATCACTTTAAACTCGCCACGAGACCGACGCCGAGAATATCACCATCACTAACGCGCTTATTCGCCCGAACCCAAATCCCACACCGCTCTGATCTATAGAAATGTCATCAAAGTAAGTAAAATGTCAGTTGGCGACTGTGTGATGGATTGTGTTTTTTATGGCGCTCTTCACTTCTTTCAGCTGCTGTGGTGCAGTTATCAAATCCAGCGATGAGCAGCGACTCCGGGCTTCTCCTCAGTCCGCTCATCGCCAAAGAACATTTAAAGTAATAATCAGTGACATTTTTGCATGAATAAATGTCCGTTTTGCTACTTTCTATCACCAATCGCTGTAACACAAGAGTGATCCAGCCTACATCCAGTTCATTAAGGCTTTTCCATTGTCTGTTCTAAACAGCCGGCGTCTGGTCACTCTTTCCTGCCACACAGGAAGTGATGCGTTTTACGTTCCCGGTTTGTTTGGAATCAACAGAAGAAGAAGAAGAACTGGGTAGTTAGCATGAGCAGCGATAGCCACCATGGCTGAACAGACAAAGAAAAGAGAAACTCAAACTGCATCGACAGAAAATCCAAGCTCCGCCCACACTGTTTGAGTGACAGGTGATCTCTGGGAAGAGTAGTGCAGAAACACCACAGTGAGGCTGAGGGACAAAGATGGAGACTAAACAAATGAGAATCCTGCTGATTAGAGAATTTAAGAGAATTTACACAGAAAACAATAAAACAGAGCAGAATAGAACAGAAGTTTGGAGTTTGTCAAGCACTTGAAAAGCTGTAATGAAACCACACAGATCCAGTTTTATCGCCAGTTCAACCAAAGACCCAAAAACAAACATCTGGCTCCCAAAGCCTGAAGCCAGACTCTGTGGCTCCAATCCACCATTTCCCCAAGAGGCAAAACTCTTGGAAATTCTCCACTGACCGTGAATCTGACAGAGACTTTGTGGACACATGGAGTTTTACACCCAAATGAGCTTCATCTCATCGCAGTGATAAAAATGACTCACCGTATAATAACGGCCATCCTTGACATGACTGGGATCTCACACTGTGTCTCACATTCACTTTAGCTGGTGCTGCTCCAGAAGTCGTCTTGTTTCTGGCTTTAGGAGAGACTTTAGAAATCTGGTCTGATCTGTACATATGTGAATTTTTAATAATAATAATAATATAATAATACATTTTATTTGTATAGCACCTTTCATACAAGAAATGCAGCTCAAAGTGCTTTACAACAAATAAATGACATGCACCAAGTGCTTCACATAAAACTTGATAATAATAGTAAAAATAAGATAAAGATGAGAATAGAATACATAGAATGCATCTTCACATAAAAATAGACATAGAATTAGCATAAAAACCGGGATAGAATGCCATAATTAATGTAAAATAAGATGGAAAATAAAACCCACTTGATAGTAATAGTAAAAATAAGATAAAAATGAGGAATGCATAACATAAGATGGAAAATAAAACCCACTGAATAATAATAATAATAATAAAGTTAAAAAACAGAGTACATAGAATGGTGGTTTTAAGGTGGACATGAAGGAGTTAATGTCCGAAATGAATTATAACCATTTTAAAAGTAGTTAATGCCTAGTCAAAAAAGTGTTAGCAATTAATCAGTCAAGGACTTAAAGTGGTAATGTGTAATTTTTTTTTTCATTTTTTGTGTTTCTTTTATTGTGTCGAGATCACCTGTCAATCAAACAGTGTGTCCAGTACTCTGACATCTCTTTCCTTTGATTTCTGTTGATTCTTTTAAAAAAAAATTTAGTATTTATTTGATGAGCATACATTTGGATATATCTTTTGAAGTTAAACTTTTCATTTTCCCTTGCAGGCACCACTCAGCCCTGTGAGGCCCTGCAGGTTTGTCACACGGTGGCGAGGTGAAGGTTGTCGGGCGGAGAGAGAGAGACTCCGCAGACGGCTTCAAGAACACTCTTTACAGAAGTGACTTTTACAGCCATAAATGCTTTATTTGACGAGTGCAATAAAAGCAGAGGGATTTGTCTTGGTTTCACCGGTGCATTGGAGACTTTATTGCAAACTAGCAGAGTTGCTCCTGTTGAGGAAGAAATGGAAAAGTACCAATACTAAGCAACATTCCCACATGCTATCTTAATATGTGACCTTTGACCCATATTTACACCTGAAGTGCCTAAAACTCAAGAATACTGAATCTGCTTCACCATTATAACAGTGATTCTCAACCTTTTTCAAATCAAGGACCCCTAATTTAGTCCACACTAGAGCCACGGACCCCCATTTGATGAGATTTTGTCTCTCAAACCCAAATTTGAGAATATTTTTATTGTTAGATATGATTTTGTGCAGAATTCCAGTATTGTAGGTAAAGAGATAACAGTGAAACTATGATCAAAACAGTCATTCTTCTACATTCTCTAACAGTGTTCACTTCTTGTAGATTAAATGATGGTGAAGTTTAACAATTCATCAGTTTGCTGTGTCTACTCTAAAGTAACATCTTGTGTGTTTCTCACTGAACTGTGAGCCTGGGAATATGCAAATGCCCAAATCTCATGGAAACACTGACAAAATAATCTCCTTAAAGTGCTACAACTATAATTATCATTGGTTGTTCAGTCTTGTTCATATGACCTTGTACTTTTTGACCAATAGCTTTATTATATTCTATCTGTATTAACATAATCATGAATATTCAGCACTATAAAACTCAGTGTAATCACTCAGCTTCTGAGTTCCTTGGCTCCCAACCTGCAGATTGAACAGTGAGTTTTCTTCCACAACACTATACACTATACACACACTTTGCATATCACTGTGTTCCCAGGCAGTAACGTAGAGGTGAGAGCGGTGGGATTGTGATTGGAAGATCACTGATTCAAATCCCGGAGCAGCAGGGAAAATCTGCACAGTGAATGAGAAAAGCTCTTCCTTCCATCATCAATTTTAGTCAAGGTGTCCTTCAGCGAGTCGCTTCACGCCAACTTCCTCCAGCAGAGCGGCTCAGCGGCTGTTAGGAGAGGACTGGGGGTTTTTGTCTCAAACGGTCTCAAGAAATGAGCACAAAGTCTGACACAGAGATTATGTTTTGTGGACAGAAAAAAATGTGGCAGCAGAACACATCTGACTCGGCATTTTCAAGTGTCGGTCACGTTAAAAGGTTCACTAACGTTTAAAGGTGCTATGTGTAATTTCCGGTCCATCGCTGGCCTCTATCATTCAGCGTTGTCATGACAACAACACTCTGCCCTCTGTAGAGCGAGACCATCGTCAGCATGGTGGGCAGGTGGGACTCCTTCACAATCAACAACAATGAACTTTCAGTTATGTTTTATGGAGTTTGTGGTTTTTGGTTTTTTTTTGGACGCTTGCTGTGATCAGGATCATGACATCACCACGATTCTGCTGTCTGAGGATTTTTGGAACATATCGAAGGTAAGGACGCTATTTTGGGCGGGTCCATTAAAATACAAGCTGTTTAGAGGATTATATACATGCCGAATTTACCAGAACACCCTACAGATTAGTAATAAAGTTTAAAATTATATGTTCCGATGTGTTTTTTTGCCGATAAGCAAGGCAAAAACAAATTGCCAGATTTTTGAATGGACCTTGGTGTGGCAGGAGGGCCTTCAGCCTCGGCCCGCTCCTGTGTTTCTGAATGCAGAAATCTCTACAGCGTGCACCGGCTGTTCATGCTGATATTTACCAGTCATATTATGCTTAAGTAAAGCAGAAATATTACACATTTAACCTTTAAGTTTAGTAAAGTATAACAACTTAGGTTAAGGTTTAGGTCATGGTCAAATAAGAAAACCTTTTGCTGAAAATGAAAGCTTCACTCACAGAATAATCATTCTTCACACGAGTTAGCAGCTGAAGCCAGGTATTTGGAGTTGAAGGTAAATGTATCGGCCCTTTCCACCGGGCTATTTCTACATCAAACTACTTTCTGTTTCTAGTCATGTCTCCTCCACATAATCCTTTGCTTGCGGGTAAATGTATTTCTCTCATTTTTTCACGTTATTTGCCTTTAAAGACATCGCGCTCACTAAATGCCACGAGGCCCGGCCGTTCCCAGATGTGAACGCATGTAGCTGTGCTGGTGTGAAGCAAAAGTAAATATATGCTCAGTCAATCCTCCTTAGATAAATAAAGGATTAAAAAAAAAAAAATCTATCTGCAGTCTGTACATTCGATATCTGTGTATAATCAGTGTTGTTCAATAGAGTCGGACCCAGGAGAAAATCTTAATTCAGCCGACTTTTAACAGACAGGATTTGAACCCGTGACCGGCGAGCTAAATGAGATTCCCTTCAGGCAAAGGCAGATATTTAGACTCATAAATCTTCAGACGGGGATACTCCACTACAATCTGTCAACAGAGATAAGTTATTGGATCCGCGTCACCGTTGACGGATGAAAACCACGCATCTAACAAAAGAGGAATCGCTGAAGGAATGCTCAATTTTGTGTGTGTGTTTTGGAAAATTTCTCTGAGATGTTTTGAGCAGGTTTCAAAGGTCCAAAGATCACAAAACTCACTCAGTGCATAAACAATCATGTAAGCTTTAAAGCAATATTCCACTTATTTTTAACATGGGGGTTATTAGGCTCTTGACCGCCATGAAAACCAGAATATTAAATACTAGAAGATTCAAGATTCAAAGACTTTATTTGTCACATGCTCATCCAAATGTGCAGTCGAGATGTAATAAATACAATCTAATCTAAATAAAACCAAATAGACAAATATAGAAATAGCAGTTTTTAAAGAAAGATAAAGAAAAAATATATACAATTTGAATAATAAAAAATATATAAGAAATAAGATAAAACAAGAGAAAGTAATTACGACAGAAATAGAAATAGCAATGGTGTGTGCATATAGCAATAGCAATATATACATGTGGAGTATGAGACTATTTTAAATATACCAAACTAATCACCAAACTAAACTAATTACCAGGGTTTTTTTGAAAGAAGAGAACATAGCGGAGGGATACCATTTAGGAGAGATAGTTCCTGTTTGGGGGACCGGATCTACTTTTATTTTTAAATACAAATTTTACGACCAATTACTGCTTCATTGTCTTTACAGCGGGATCTGTGTTTGAATCTGTTCACCAATGTGTTGAATGTCAGTTTCCAGGTTATTTTCGTGGCCTCATTCCAACACTACAAACTCGTCCATAGTTTATATTCTGGTTTCCATGGCGGTCAAGAGCCGAATCGCCCCCCCCCCATGTTGAAACTAAGTGGAATATCTCTTTAATTTCAGGCGAGAAACAGGAAAAATTGGAGTTACGTGTTTTTGCGACTCGCTCGTGCCGCCGGTGGTAAGTTGTCTAAATCCGCAGCCATATGGTGCGTTTTCACCGGGGCTTCATTTCACACGAGGGGTCGCACTGCTTCCCAGTACAGGACGCTTGATAGGCGTGCTTCGATATCGGTTCCCTGCTGCACCTGATTGGACGAACGCTGTCACTCGCTGGGCCGTCTGCCCCCGGATGTCAAACTGGAAACACATGGCGGCTCGTTTGCAAACTTTCTCTTATATTACGAAGAACAGTTCACCGAAATGTGTTTCTGAAAACTTTTGAGGCGAGAAACAAGCCGTGCGGTTGCTGAATCTGTCTTCATTTTTGGAACGGTTAGTTTAAAAATTTGTACAGGAGTTTCGGGAGTTTCCAGAGGCCCTGATTTGCATAAAGTAGCCTAGACCAGCAATTCTCAATGTGGGGTTCGGGGAGAACAAGGGGTCCTTGAGGGGGTTCCAGGGGGTCCCCAGCAAATTGACGAATTGTTAAACTTCACCATTATTTAATTTACAAGAAGTTAACACAATTAGAGAATGTAGAAGAATGACTGTTTTGATCATAGTTTCTCTGTTATTTCTCTACCTACAATAGAGATAGTCATGGAATTCTGGACAAAATCATATCTGACAATAAAAATATCCTCAGATTTGGGTCTAATCTCATCAAATGGGGATCCGTGGCTCTAATGTTGACTAAATTCGGTGTCCTTGATATGAAAAAGGTTGAGAATCACTGGCCTAGACCTCAACTTTATGCAAATGTGGAGCGGCCAACGTGACGCATCATCTCTCAAAACGCACCGCGGCGCTACCAGAATGCATTGCACGGCTGCTTGCATAGAAAATGAACGGGAAGCGTGGAAATGATGGATCCTGTGGAAACGCACCATTAGAGCGGATGTGGTAGTGTGTGATTGACATTCAAGCCAAGTCGCTTCTAATGAGGCAGATGGCTTCAGCAACTCTCTGCAGCCTGACTGTGATGTCAGCATGTGGAGCGGACTGAAACCACACAGAGTCATTCCTATGTTCCCAGGGTCCTATGTTCCCCAGATTTATATTGGAACATAATGGGAACATGACAAAGGGTCCTATGTTCCCAGGGTCCTATGTTCCCAGGGTCCTATGTTCCCCAGATTTATATTGGAACATAATGGGAACATGACAAAGGGTCCTATGTTCCCAGGGTCCTATGTTCCCAGGGTCCTATGTTCCCCAGTTCTAGGGTTAGGGTTAGTAGGGTTAGGTTGGTTGTGTGTAGATGTTTACCCAGAGCTCTGACCACAACTGTTTCAAAGAACAGAGGGGCTTTTAGGGTTAGGGTTAGGGTTAGAGACCTTTAAAATCAAATAAAATTATAACCATTGGTTTTGTTGTGTTTATATAGCTGTTTTGAAGCCTTGTTCCAATAAAAAACAACTGGATAATATTTATGACATATTTTAACTTGAAACGGGTCAAATTTGACCCGAACACAATAGGAGGGTTAATGTGTGTTAACAGAATATTGAACTGGGGAACTTAGGACCTTGAGAACATAGGACCCTGGGAACATAGGACCCTGGGAACTTAGGACCTTGGGAACATAGGACCTTGGGAACATAGGACCATGGGAACTTAGGACCCTGGGAACATAGGACCCTGGGAACATAGGACCCTGGGAACATAGGACCTTGGGAACATAGGACCTTGGGAACTTAGGACCCTGGGAACATAGGACCCTGGGAACATAGGACCCTGGGAACATAGGACCTTGGGAACTTAGGACCCTGGGAACTTAGGACCCTGGGAACTTAGGACCCTGGGAACATAGGACCCTGGGAACATAGGACCCTGGGAACATAGATATGCTCCCAACCACACAACAGGACCAGGTTCTGCAACACTCCGCGTTTCTGTGGATTCAAACGAATCCCCAGTTTGTTGCTTTCTTCCTGCTTTACTGTCTTCCTTCACACATTCCTTCGTTCTTCCTTCCTTTATTTGTCGCTTCTTTCTTTCCTTTCTTTCTTCCATTTCTCCCTTCATTCCATGCTAGTTTTCCCTCTCATTCCTTCCATTCTTCCTTCCTTCATTCATTCATCACTTCTTTCTTCCCTTCCTCCTCCGTTCTTCCCTCTTTTTTCTTTCCTTCCTTCCTTCCCCCCTTCATCCCTTCCTCCCTTCATTCCATGCTAGTTTTCTTCTCATTCCTTCCATTCTTCCTTCCTTCCTTCATTCATCACGTATTTCTTCCCTTCCTCCTCCTCTGATCTTTCCTTCCTCTGATCTTTCCTTCCTGACCTCTTCTTTCCTTCCTTTCTTCCCTTCATTCCATGATAGTTTTCCTCTCATTCCTTCCTTCCCCTCCTTTTCTTCCCTTCCCTTCTTCATTCCATGCTAGTTTTCTTCTCATTGCTTCCATTCCTCCTTCCTTTATTCAGTACTTCACCTCTTCACCTCCTCCTCCGAACTTCCCTGTTCTTTCTTTCCTTCCTCTCCTTTTCTTCCCTTCCTATCTTCATTCCATGCTAGTTTTCTTCTCATTTCTTCCCCCCTTCCCTCCCCTTCTTTTCTTCCTTTCTTCCCTTCATTCCATGCTAGTTTTCTTCTCATTGCTTCCATTCTTCCTTCCTTTATTAAACATTTCTTTCTTTACTTCCTCCTCCGATCTTCCCTTTTCTTTCCTTCCTCCCTCCCTTCATTCCACACTAGTTTTCCTCTCATTCCTTCCTTCCTTCCCCCCATCTTAGCCCATTCCTTCTCATATTGGAATTCACAGCAGCTCCATGACTTTTAATTTATTCATTTCTCTTTGGTCTGCCTAAAGAAGTGATATGTAAATGACTTTCTTCACTGTAGGAGGATTTGTGTGTGTGTGTGTGTGTGTGTGTGTGTGTGTGTGCGTGCATGTGTGTGTTAGCGCGTGCGTGCATATCCACATATTAAAAGTAGAATTCAGGCAATTAGGATGATGATTCGCAAATATGGAAATTAAATCCACTGCCTTTGATTTTAGGGTTTGGGTTAGGGTGTGTGTGTGTGTGTGTGTGTGGACTTGAGATGTCAGATCTGTTACATAAATAAAAACCAGTTTGAGAATTACGCTGGAAGCAAACTCCATCAATGTCTGTCAATTAGCCTCCTGCTGCCTGCTCTGTAATGAAACTCTCTCTCTCTCTCCGCCCTGTGGCGAGCGGGGATGGATCTGGTTTCCGATGAAGCGATCAGGTCTTCACGGCCCGGACGCGCTCGCAGATGTGGATCTAGTCCAGACTCGGGGCGAAAACAGTAGTGGCGTACGTTCGTGAATAAAACATGAGGAGACGCTTGATTTGTCTTATCTTGTAAGGGGACACAAGCACTTTTTGAGGCCGCTTCGGTATCAGGCGGAGTGGAAAACATATATTAGGAGGGAACACTTTCCTCATATTGATTCGCACTCGCTTCGCACAATCGATGACTCACCTGTTTCAAGGCTTGAGATCCGTCTTTTAACCTGTTTTCTCTGCTTCATCTAAATCAATAAGGGATCATAGCTCTTACCTGGATTCACCTGGTCAGTCCAGAACGGATGCTCCTAATATTTTGGACACTTAATGCAGTTGTTGCATTCATTTTGAGTTTATTTTACTTTACTTTATTTTACTTTCCCTACTGCATTTTAAACTGATGTGCACTTTTGTGACTATTTCAGTTTCTGGCAAGATGTATTAAGAGTTTCCACCTCAGATAGTTCAGTTAAAGGATAAGTTTGGCGATTCTGGGCTTATATCTAATGAGTTTCTTCCATCCCTGTAGTTCTTGGACCCGCAGACAATATTGTCTCCAGTCAGCTGTCAGTTGAAGCAGTGAGCTCTGCTGCCTCTTGCTGCTAACAATGAGTCTAAACTGTTTGTCAAAATATCTCCAAAAGTCTGACCGACGTATTTCCGACACCGTTTCCACTCGGCGGATCGTCTTCTACCAAACTCTACTGTTTACAGTCTGACCTGGTCCAGAAGACCGTCCAGAACTAGATCACTCCGCCAGTAACGGCCTTTCACCCCACAGCGGTCTGTGCTGCGGCAGAGAGAAATAGTTCTGTGATTTCCTAATTAGTGAAAGTGTGTGTGATGGAGGAACTGAGTCGTGAAATCAGAGCTAATTTGAATATACAGTATGTACTTTGCAACTTTTCTGTTTACTCTCAACTCCTCCTGTGGAGCCTACAAATGTGTTTTTCGGAGATAAAATTATATATAGGTCCAAAATCACCAAAGTTATCCTTTAAACCAGTGATTCTCAACCTTTTTCATATCAAGGACCCTTAATTTAATCCACATTAGGGCCACGGACCCCCATTTGATGAGATTTTGTTTCTCGGACCCAAATCTGAGAATATTTTTATTGTTAGATATGATTTTGTGCTGAATTTGAATTCCATGACTATCTGTACTGTAGGTAGAGAGATAACAGTGAAACTACGACCAAAATAGTAATTCTTCTACATTCTAATTCTCTAACTTCTTGTAAATTAAATAATGCTGAAGTTTAACAATTGCTGGGGACCCCCTGGAACCCCCATCAAGGAACCCTGGTGGTCCCCGGACCCCACGTTGAGAACCACTGCTTTAAACAGTTCTAGAGAGCCAGCCTCTTACAAAATGTCATGCAAATAGATTCCTGAAAAAAAATTAATTAAAATCCACATAACTGGAAGATACAGACCTTCGCATTAAAAAGTGACATCCAAAGGTTGCAATCACCAAGAAAAACAATTTTAGATATTCACGGATATTGAAAGAAGTTGGGAGTAAATTATTATAATGGAGAACTGGAATTTCTTAATGTCGAATATGATGAGAATCTCCAAGGTGTGGATTCGAATTCACTTGCCCCACTGTCCGTTTTATATACACTGCCTTGTAATTTCATGTAATATTTGTTATAGTTTATGTAAATTTCATCCTATTTTTGAAGATTTGTTCTTGTATATGTATATTGTACTAACCCTAACCCTAACCGCTCAAACTGAAACTTAAAGCCACTTGTCCCCAGCCATCCGGAATTCAAACTGCACATCATTCGGTCAAACTCGCCTCTCTAACCTCTTTTAAAAAGTTTATAAAAATAAAGAAGAAAAGCGGAAAAAAGACCAAAGTGACTCCGGAACAGCACAAGACAACTGTGTTTCTCTGCCATTTCCCCTCCTCAGTCTCACTTGATTCCCCCCCTCTTGAAAACTCGTTCTCCTCTCTGGTCTTTGGTCGTCTATTCCCCCGACGCTCCTGCTCAGGATGTTTAGAGATGTGAGGGGATCTGAGGGGATCTGAGGGGACGGCTCCGATCCGGGGGGATTCAGGCAAGAAGAGACTGAAATGGAAAAGTCTCGACTGGAACGGCGGCTATAATGGAATCACTCACTGTCTCGGCGGAATAATGATCGCAATTAGCGGTGAATAAAGGGGAGATTACTAAAGGACTTGAAGTGCTGCTCTTCAAAAACGATGTGTCATCAGTTTTGGAGGGAAACAAAGGAGTCATCACTTCAACTTCATCATTCAGTATTTTTTAAATATGGAGATTCTAGTCTGTAAAAGTATTATCGGTTTGTCAGAGTTTCCGAGCACAGCTTTAAGTTTCCTGTTACGCTTTAAAAAGTTCCATAAGTTGTTTTGAATTTGTGATATCAATCATTTTGAGAGAGGAGCTGTCTCTCTTTCCAAATGGTGGATGCCTCATTTTCGATTGAAACTCCTCATTTGTTAACAAAACCAACTGACACAATATTTGCTGCTGTTAACATTAGTGTGTGTTGTCCCAAATGAGACAAACACGTGTTGAAAATGACATTTTTTAATAATAATAACTTTATTTATATTGCACCTTTAAAAACAGAGTTTAAAAAGTGCTTTGACAGACAAAATAAAAACAGAATACTCAAATTATGAATTTAAAAGGCAATAAAACAATAATGAACAGGGATCGTAGGATGAAAACCAAGATAAACAGTAAAATAGAATAAAAGTAAGATAGAATTAAGACAGAGTTAAGATAAAAGATGTAAAAAGACAATAGAAAGATGATAAAAAAGACTATAAAAAGACAATAAAGAGACAATAAAAAAGCCGATAAAAGATAAAAAGACAATAAAAAAACAACTTCACATAAAAGCAAGTCTATAAAAATGGGTTTTAAGAAGTGATTTAAAAGAAGTCACTGAGTCTGCTAGCCTTATCTCCTCAGGCAAGTCTGTCCAAAGCCGAGGGGCCCTGATGGGAAAAGCACGGCCACCTTTAGTTTTAATGACTGTACACTGTCAGTCAAAAGTTCAGACCCACCTGATTGAATGTTCTATGTTTTTCATTCTCTTAAAGCCATTTTGATCCAAAGGCTTCTGCTTAAAAATGCTTGAAATGTGTTTCTTAGACAAATATAAATAGTGAAGTTGATGCTTATGTATGAATTTCTTTCCAAAGCCTTTGTCAAGGCAAAGGGCGGCTACTTTAAAGAATCTAAAATATAAGATAGTTTTGATTTGTTTAACACTTTTTTGGTCACTGCATAATTCCATTGGTGTTATTTCATAGTTTCGATGTCTTTACTGTTATTCTAACATGTGGAAAATAGTAAAAGTAGAGAAAAATGTGGAGTGTCCAAACTTTTGACTGGTAGTGTATATGAGAATGATTCCTGCTTGTTCCTTGTGATCTTCAGATGGTTCTTTAGTCTGAAAATAGCCTTTACTTTGATTTTCTGGTAGCAACAATACAAAGATTAGTCAGATGTAACCAGTGCCAACACTAAATGAATGATAGACATGAGGACAGCTATGACGCGTTTCAGATTTGGAGCGAAATCATGTTTGCCTTTGGGCAACCAGTGTTCATTTGAAGGAATTAGAGATGATGGGAGTGTGACAGTCACCCTGGGGAGAAACGTGTATATTTTCTTTGTGTGGAGCTGCTGCTGAAATGTGAAACGTATCTGGATGTGAAAGAACCTGTGAACGTTGTGTGAGTCAGGTTGGAGTCAGGTTGGAGTCAGTTACTGTTAACGGTATGACATCACATCCCTGGAGTTATCCTGGGTTAAATGGCATTTGCATAATACTTGTTAGTGTTTGTTTTAACCTTGCTGAAGCATCAGATGGGTGGGGTTAGGTGAGTTCGCCACATCAAGACTTTTATTATAGCGTCAGGGGTGAGGCCCGGCCACAGCGACGTGCACCAGGAGGCCATCACCCGCCGCCCCCACTGTCTGATCAACTCTCCACAACCAGCGCATCATCGACCTCGAGTGCCCCTTTTTTATCCAACCCGAGGAGAGGCCGACACAAGCACAGGGGTCAGAGAAACGAGACGAGACGTCCCACCAGACGGGGCAAGAAGAAGCGGATGCTGCACACGTTCCAAGAGCCAAACCAGACTGAATGTCTTGAACTTGTCTAGTAAGGAGCTTAGCCCCTCCCATCTTTCTTTGCTCAACACGGGGGTTATCCTTTGTCCCTACTACTCAGTCCAGCAGTTTTGATGTTAAAGTTGATTTATTCAAATTCTTTAGAAACTCCCCCCGCTGATGAGAGTACACTTATAGCAACTGATGCTGTCCGACCTGAACAGAGACGTAGTCAGAGACCTTTTAGAAGCAAGAGACATTTTGTCCCCCCAGCTTATCCTCATCACTCTATTGAAACCTACTGTAGGTTGGCAGAGAATGATGTTGACTCCATCCTAGAGAACAAACTAGAATACAGGTCTCACCATAACCTCAGTAAGGAAGAGACACAATCCTTGCTTGACCTACAATCTGACAATTCTGTTGTGATTAAAGCCGCTGATAAGGGAGGTGACAGAGTCTTCTTGATAAAACCTTCTACAAAAAACGTCCAGGTGACCCCACTACTGAGTTTAAAGCTAATATCGCCAATGTGCTCAACAGATTTCTAACCAATGGGGAGATAATAAAGAACATGACTTTTTAGCTATTGAAGATCCTAAGTTTCTTCACACTCCCCAAAATACACAAAAACTCACCTGGACGAGGGTCACGTGACCTACGAGCGCAATGGTCGGAGAACTCTGAAGCTCCCGCCAACTATCCCTCATTTTCGCAATTTAATCAGGTTATCTACTCAGCATTTTTATTTTGCAAGTCAGAAACGTTAGCAGACATGTCGTGGAACAAAAAACAAGGCGGCTCGCCGACAAAAAATCCACCGGCGAAACGCAAACAGTCGGAGAACGGCACCTCAGAAGCTAGCAACTTTAACGAAGTCATCGAGCTAGCATTAGCTAAGCAACAAGCTAGTCTAGAGTCAGCAGTCACACGGGCCGTACAAGGCGCTATCGATGGGGTGAAAATCTCTGTTGACAACCTGCAGAAGAATATGGATGCTCACATGGAAACAGTCAAGGGACTTGTCGAAAAAGTAGAACGCGTCCAGGCTGATACAAGAGCCCTGAAACGGGAAGTGACCAATAACACCTCTGAACTGGATAAAATGCGGTTAAATTTGGCCTCGCTGGAGGATCAAGACCGGAGGAACAACGTGAGAATTACAGGGATTGCCGCCGGCAGAGAGGGGGGCGATGCGATCACCTTTTTGCAAGACATGCTACCCAAATGGATCCCATCGCTTGGCACTGTAAAGATCCAGATGGAACGTGCTCACAGGATTTACAACCCTAAGAACGACGGCCAGACCACCATGATCTTCAAGGTGCTCAGGTACCGGGACCGCAACGCCATCCTGCAAGGGGCTCGCGAGGCGCGGAAGAAGGCACCCATACAGGACGCAGGGAGGACCGTTAGGTTCTACGCGGACTACAGCGCATTCACAAACGACAGAAGAAAAGCTTATGCGGACGTGATGAAAGAGCTGCACGAGAAAGGCATCCCTGCTTTCCTGATCTACCCGGCCACTTTGAAAATGACGTTTAACGGCGAGCAACGCACATTCACTTCAGCACGAGAGGCTGCGCGGTTCCTGAGCAGAGAGACGGGCGAGAGGTCAACACAGCCAACGCGCCGCAAACTGTTCTCTCCGGCCCCGGTGGATACGACTCAGCGGGAGGAAGATGACATGGATCAGAATGATGCATCGGGCCGACGTTAACAATCATTGAACTGACAAGTTGTATTTATCTAGACATTCTGAGAAAGGAGGACTTATTTTGTTCGTTTACAGACTGGATGGAAACACACTGAGGTAAAGTTATGATGGCTAGCTGGACAGCTACACATCGAAGTTATAGGTTATTGCCGAGTGTGTGTTTGTTTATTTGTATCCAACAGTCTACATGTTTGATTTACCATGCGACCAACATTGGAATGTTCGACATAATGGGGTATATGTTTTATTTCCTGATCGGTTATATCCTTTCCACTTGAATGCTTTATTATTTTGGAATAACCTGACTTGGTGAAGTTAACTATTGTATGGGAGGGATGGGCATGAGCTTGGGAGATCTTGTACAACTGCGTTATGTGGATGTCACGCGTCGCAGAAACACTGCTCAGGGGGAGGGGGGGCGGCGGGGGGTGGGGGGAGGGACATGATCTCGGTTGTGCTTCTCAGGTCATGGATAGACCTTTTGCATTTACACTTAGAATGACCAGGACCATTTTTGATAATGGTTAAGCTATCCATTTTGAGCTATAATGTCCGGGGTTTGAATGCTAAAGTCAAAAGAGTGAAATGCCTAGACTTATTACGTCGTAATAAGGTGGATATTGCATTCATCCAAGAAACTCATTTACGAGTAGAGGATGTTCCCCGCTTCCAGGATAGGCTGTACAAAGTAGCTGCTTCAACTAGTGGTAGTTCTAACTCTAGAGGGACTGTTATTTTGATCAGAAGGAATTCAGCTTTTATGGTTGAGAAGATTAATACTGACACCTCTGGTCGCATAGCATATATATGCACATCCATATATGGTAAGAAAGTAGCTTTTGTGTCAATATATGCACCGGCAGTCTTTGATTCCAACTTTTTCCCTGGACTTACCAAGGAATTGCTATCCCTGTCAGAATATGAGTTGATTATAGGAGGGGATATGAATGCAGTTTGCGACTGCAACCTGGACAGATCCACCCCATCGGTCTCTTATGCTCAACAATCAGCATCAGTTGCTTTGAACACCATGATAGAAAACCTAAATCTACTTGATATGTGGCGCATTCAGAACCCGGGCATTAAGGACTATACATGTTTTTCTGCTTATCACAAATCCCATTCCAGAATCGATTACTTTTTTCTCTCTCGTAGTTTGAAAGAATGCACGGACCCTATTCAGACACTACCAGCAACGCTATCCGATCATAACCCATTGAAAATGAAAGTAGATTTAAGCTATAAGCTTAACAAAACCCCTAGGTGGCGCTTTAATACAACGCTTCTACAGGACCAAGTATTTGTAGCACAATTTAGAGAAAAGGTTATTGAATTCATAGATAACAATACAAATTCAGTGGAGGATGCCATGTTTACATGGATGGCCACCAAGGGGTTTATTAAAGATTTTACATCCTCCTATGCGTCTCACCTTAAGAAGGCGAGGAATCAAAGGATCTGTGTGTTGGAGAGAAAATGTCACTCTCTTGAGAAGCTGCTAAAGAATAAGTACTCAGAATCAGTGAACAGGGAGTTAAAAGTGGCTAAGGTGGAGCTTAATGATTTGTTAAGGAGACGAGCGGAGTTCATCATGCATAGAGTCAGGCAGAATTACTACTTTAATGGAAGCAAACCAAGCAGGTTACTAGCTTTGAAACTAAAACAGAGCGAATCTCGAGCATCGATAGATACAATCCGATCGCCCACTAAAGGACTTGTGTCTGATCCAAAGGAGATAAATGCCACGTTTCACTCTTTTTACCAGGATTTATATAAATCAACTCTTAATTTTGATCCAGAGAAATGTAACCATTTCTTAAATAATCTGGATTTGCCCACTCTAGACGAACAGGAAGCAGCAGACTTGGGTCGCCCCATATCCTTAAAGGAACTGGAGGCTGCATTGAAACTAACTAAAAAAGGTAAATCGCCAGGCCCAGATGGCATTCCACCAGAGTTCTTGTTGCATTTCTGGGATCTCCTGGGACCAGTTTTACTTGACTCAATTCTATCTGCTATTGAAAAGGGCTTTTTTCATGAACACACCAACACTGCCCTTATCTCTTTGATCCCCAAAAAAGGGAAAGACCACACTGACTGTGCCAATTTCAGACCTGTGTCCTTGATTGATTCAGACAAAAAGTTGTACTCTAAAGTACTGGCATTACGCCTAGAGAGATACATGGGCAAATTAATACATAAAGATCAGACTGGTTTCATGAAGGAGCGTCTTGCTGCAGACAACATCCGGCGACTAATGCATGTAATACATGAAACGCAACAACTAGACACCCCATGCGCTATCCTGTCACTCGATGCCGAGAAGGCCTTTGACAGGCTTGAATGGCAGTATCTGTGGGCGGTTCTGGAGAGATTTGGACTGGGGACAGACTTTATTGATATGATACGTGTTTTATACGTGAACCCCACAGCCATGGTCTCTACTAATGGCCTACACTCTAGTCCTTTTCCCATTTTCCGCGGGTCTCGGCAGGGGTGTGGCCTCTCACCGAGCCTCTTCATTCTCTCGTTAGAACCCCTAGCTCAACATCTAAGGCAGAACCGGATTGTTGCTCCTATTCAGATTAAGTCCTCGTCACATACTATATCGGCCTTCGCTGATGATGTACTTATTTACTTAACGGATATCAAAAACTCGACGGCATCCCTACTGTCTACTTTTGAGGAGTTCAAGATGTTATCTGGATATAAGATCAATTGGACAAAGTCAGCACTGATGCTATTGAATGAAGCTGCGAAAAAGGTGTCACTACCTTACGATATTCCTATTAAAACCGAGATCACATATCTGGGTGTTCAGATTCAAACTTCCCTACACAACATGGTAAAGTCTAACTATGAAAACATTTTCAAAGAGGTTGAACGTGACATAGCCATATGGACGAAATTACCTGCTTCTTTGCAAACAAGGGTTGCTTCCATTAAAATGAATGTGCTGCCGCGTATCAATTTTGTGAGCATGATGATTCCACTTCCTCCTCCGGTGGGATATTGGAAAAAGGTTGACACATTACTACGTAAATATATTTGGAATGGCAAGCATCCAAAAATCAGGTTTTCTACCCTACAGCGACCAAAGTGTGAGGGGGGGCTGGCCTTTCCAAATTTCCTGGTATATCATCTGTCTTTCCAGTTACGCCCACTCAGGACATGGTTTGACCACTCTCCTCCAGTTGCTTGGAAAGCCATTGAGGATACATTAATATCTCCATTTAAACTTGAAGAGGTTTTATTTTCTGGTATAACCACTAATCAGTGCATGTTACGTTTCGGACCTATTATTTCAAACACAATCAGAAACTTCAGGATGGTTGAGAAATATCTGGGTGGTAACTGGAAATGGCACCTGAACACCCCCTTGTGGCGAAACAGAAATATTATGTCAGGGAATAAGCCATTTGAATCAGTAGCGTGGTCCTCGAAAGGGGTAAATAATTTTGGGGATGTATTCGACTCAAGGGGTCTTATCAGCTTTCAAGAACTGTGTTTCCTTTTTGATTTACCAAGGACGT
Organism: Centroberyx affinis; assembly: GCF_046629955.1. Classification (NCBI taxonomy): domain Eukaryota; kingdom Metazoa; phylum Chordata; class Actinopteri; order Beryciformes; family Berycidae; genus Centroberyx; species Centroberyx affinis. Next base: position 30,240 of record NW_027282949.1, on the reverse strand, counting down.
CTTTCTTTTTGTATCTTCAATTACGGACTGCACTTCGTGCTTATGGAGTTCCATGGGGTACAGAATTGCAAATGCATCCAGTCGTGAGTTGGGTAGCTACACTACCCACCAGAGGACTTGTGTCAGCCATATACTCACAGCTTCAATACCGAACACAGAAGGACCTACCTTTGATTAAGGCTTGGATTAAGGACTTGGCTGTTGAGGATGAGGACATAAACTGGGAAAATGTTTGGGAGAACATATTCCATTCGTCAAAGAACCCCAACCATCAGTTGATTCATTTCAAGCTGTGTCAGAGGGCCTACCATACACCACTCGTGAGATTCCATATGAAACGTGTAGCCAGCCCTAACTGTGACTTGTGCTCCCTCAATACATCAGGAACATTTAAACACATGGTATGGGAATGCCCAGAGGTCTATGACTTTTGGAAGAAAGTGACATTAACCTTGTCTGATATGATTGGCAAGCGTGTACCCCTGGATCCGATTCCTCTTTTACTCAATGATGATTCACGCATGGAATTGAGTGAGAGACAACGCAAGTTATGGCTTGCTGGTCTAACTGCAGCCAAAAAACTTATAGTACAGCGTTGGCTGCCACCACACAAATTGTATACTATAAAATGGTTGGAATACTTTCAAGATGTGGTCATGTTAGAACTGTCCACGGCCCGGGTAAACAAAGCTAAAAAAAAAAAAAGTTACGTGTATTGTGATGTATTTTGTTGATTTTCAATAAAAAACAATTGTTCACAAAAAAAAAAAACTCACCTGGACTCCCCATTATAGTGGGCATTGATGCTTTGACTGCTCCACTCTCTACCTGCATTGACTTTTTTTTTCATTAAGCCACTGGCAGAGCAGCTACCCTTCCTATGTGAAAGACACTGGACACATGATTTCCACTGTAGAGTCACTTGGGCCCCTATCTGAAGATACTGGTCGGCCTTGATGTTGAGGCACTTTAATCAGATGTACCTCATGAAGGAGGCACCCAAGCTCTTGAACACTTCCTTCTACAAGGGGAACTGAACATTGTACCTTCAAATGCGTGTGTTGTAACATTGGCTGAAATTGCGGGGAGCGGCTGCCTTTTGTGCGCCTTGTGGCTGCTTCCCGTTGCTTTTAATGAGAAAAGGGCGCTGGCAGTTGGGGAAAAAACGCTATGTGTGAACGCAGCCATAGTCTCCTTAGAGCTGACAGCTGTCACCCACTCCCTCTGAAGAGTAGCCTGCTTCACAGCCAGCTCTGCGTGAGTGAAAAAAATATGTAAGAATCTGACTGCGATAGAAATAAGTCTGATATGCAGGCTATGACCAGATAAATAATGCTGTTGATGAAATCCATAACAAGGCAAGATCTGAGCTTTTCCAAAGAGGTTCTCAGATAAAGAAATAATACCCTGCTGTGTTTACTACCCGCTATTTGAAATGTACCGAACAGATGAGAGGTATACTACATAAACATTGGCACATCCTCAAATCTGACCCTAGTATTGCTAATGCATTCTCAGATCCAACTCTAACTGTGTTTTCACCAGGTCAGAATCTGAAAGACATCCTTGTAAAATCTGACTTGACCTCACAGGCCTTGTCCCCCCCACCGGAGACTTGCACCACTTCCTGAGGGGAACTACTATACAAATGTAATTCCTGTGCCCAGTGCAATGGCACGTTTAAAAATAACACTTTTACGCACCCTCACTCTGGCAAAAGAATACCTATTAAAGCAATCAGCAACAGAGGGGCTCATCTATTTGATTCAGTGTCCCGGTGGGAAGGCCTATGTTGGCAAAACAAGTCTGCATCGCAGAACATTGCAGTACAATCAGATGCAAAAATCTAAATGACCCTGTTGCGGCCCACTTTGTTGAATGTAATCATCCTGTCTCATCCCTTAGATACACAGGGATTGAAAAAGTCCCCCTAGAGAGTTGGGGCAATCTATTATTGAGACAAGAGGCGGCTTGGATCCAGTCTTAGGATCCTCAACCCTCTCGGCCTCAATGTAGATTTTGACCTAAAGCCTTTTTTGTGATGGTCGCTCACTGTCAATTTGTAAACAGACCCTATGTTTCTCTGTATTGTATATTTGTATGTAATTGCTTGGTCTCACCACAAGCTGATTGTGTCCTCACCTTGTATGTAAGGGTTAACCCTAACCCTGTGTATAATGTGTGTATAATGTATGTAATACATAATAACTCATGTATATTATGTAACCTGTTACACCAACAACTCCATATTTATTCCAGCATCTTTGCACTTTGCACCATTGCACTATTGTCTTAGGGTTGTTTACATATGTATGTATATACATATATACACACAGTATATACTTTTTTATATATATGCATATTTGTACATAGTAGTTAAATGTTTAAGTTTACCTCTGTTCATCTTGTTGTCCTTGTTATTAGCCGTATATTTATTCTGTGCAAGTACATTGAGAGCAACGAGTCAAATTCCTTGTATGTGTACATACTTGGCCTTCACCTGTCACCCCAGAGTCTATACAGAATGGTTCCTGTCATTTTTACTCAAACATGCCCAGACACGGGCAGCCTGCTGCTGAAACGCTGCTTTTTAATAATAAACTTCTCATCGGAGCTATGAGTGTGCGGCTAATTTCTTATTCAAACTGGCAACTACAGAAACCAATACCACACTGTATTGACCTGTACATGCTTTCCTTCCACACTCACAGAACAGTCACCTGTGACATGACGTGTCACACTGTCCAAATAAGGAACTCTGATCCCGCCCCCCTGTCAGATACATGTGAGAACAAATAGTCGTGTAAAATGACTGCGGTGGATTTTGATCAGTTTTGAAGCCACGATGAAAAAAGCCAAACCTGCTAGCCATCACCTCGCCTAGCCTTCCAGCATTTGTCCTCAACATCACCTGCCTCATGACACAAGTTTCCCCTCCTGCATCCGTTCTCTCTCATAGTTTGCTGGCATTGAGAGAAATGGCAGAATCTACTGCAAGATCAAAGATTCAAATCTTTTTTTTTTTTTTTTTGGCAGACAGCTGTGGAGGTGAAGTGCAGAACCTGCTCTTTCATGGCTTTGTAACGCGATGATAATACAACACCTGCACCAAGGTTTTTACAAAATAGTTTTTTAAATAGATTAAATCGATATAATAACTTTGTGCTGTGTCAAACCAAACCCCTTAATTTTATCCCTGAAATGTCCATTACATAACCATTAATTATCCATTAAAAATAATATAGCTTTAAAAAAAAGTAAGGTTAGTATCATGGGTTTATAAGGGATTTATTCATGGATTGGTTTGTGGAGAAAGTAGAAATTAATTTATTCATGAGTTGATTCAAAAGAGACACTAGAAATTAAGTGATTTTTCATGCCTTTTGTGCAGGTTTACAGGTCATTAATGAGTTATTAATGGAAAGTCCCTGTCTCCCTGAATTTTACATTAAATTACCAAGTAAGGAGTCAAACATTAAGGGGTGTTTAAAATGGTTCCTTTAATAAGTCCCTTAACTCATTTTAAGAGGATATGGCATGAATTAAGGGGTGAATTAATGTAAATGTAAGGTTATTTTAAGGGATTAGTGGTTCATAGAGTGACATCATTTGACTCATTTAAGGAACAGAAAGAAAAATCGTATTTATTTTTGCCACAGGTGAATAAAAGGATCCGGATACGATCTGGAACGATGACAATATTGCGTTCTGTTGTACTGACCTGTGTGTCAGAAAGCAGCCACCTGGTACTCTGAGCAGCTTAAAACAAATTATTTGCAAATCCGGTTTGACCCAGGTGAGACTCCTACAGTGACTGAACAGTGTGAGGCTTTCTGTTGTCAGATCGGAGCCTCTGATTCCCTTTTAGCCGAGACTGAGGAGCCACACAGCCGGGTCTCAACAGACCGATGATATCTGGATCAGATAGTGTTAAAGAAATGAAGGCCTCAACAGGAGGAGCGTGTTGAACATCTGCAGGATTACCACAGCAGAACGGAGGAGGCCAGACTAAAACATAGGGGTTATCCTAAGTTTACGGCATCATATTTTCCACCTGGACTCTATTTTCCCATATTTATCCATCATGTACCAATCGATCTGACCAAAATCTCCTCATCTGCTTCACTACATAGCTCCTAAAATTTTATTTCAGCTCTGCAGTCTTACAAGGTCAAAGGACTCTATAAAATTCAACCCCAAAAGCACACAAACCATGTCTTTTTCATCACATTGATTTCTCACTCTGTAATCAGACCTACATATTTCATTTTGAGTGCATCCATCACCTGACATGGATTCACTGTTTATTTGTACATTACTGTACACAGCAGTACATGAAGACTGGCAAGAGAGTAAACAAGGAAGAGCTAGAGCAACGCCCAAGGAAGCATCCAAACTGTACGAGGAAGGCCTGATTTTTTTTAGCATTTTTTAGCATTTTTTAGCATTAGGATGAAAGCAGCTCTGTAGTGAAGAAATTGATAAGATTTTGAGATCGTTATGATGGAGAAAGATGAGAAAACAGAGTTCAGGTCGAGTTATGCCGAGGGGCAAGCTAGAATAATATACAGTGTTCTATTTCTGAATTGTAAAGTGAAGACTATGTAAGGGAAAATGCCCGACGAGGTGTCCATTATCAGGAATTAATGGACACCCTGCAGCCAATCAGAATCGAGTATTCACAGCAGACCATGGTATAAGAATGAATTAATCTATCTATCATTTGCATTTTATTTCACATTTTATGTATCAGCAGTCAGGAATACAAGCGTTGAATATAGAGAAGTGCTCAGATAATAAATGTAACAAATATTCCTACTGTCTCCTTAGAATGAACATGCATGATGGAGAAGTGCAAGATAAAGAATCATCAATCAATCCATCCATCCATCACTGCCATCTGTGCAGTAATCAGAATAGTCTCTGAAAGGAATAAGCTGAAGCACACACACACACACACACACACACACACACACACACACACACACAGGTTGGTGAGGGCTAATGGGATGAGGGACTCCCTGGCTTTTAAACGAGTCCCGTCTTTAATCGGAGTACAAACTGATAACACGTCTGTTCCCAAAGACACAGGAGGAGGAGGAGGAGGAGGAGGAGAGTCGGCCCTCCTTTTGTTGTCTTCCATCACTCTCTCTTCCCTCGGCACATTAAGTCACTCAATGGCCCTAACAAGCTCTCCCATGACATTTACATGGCTTTAATGGATGTAACGTGTGTGTGTGAGTGTGTTTACAGTGTGTGTTGTACGTTTGCTTTCTCTGATAATGAGTAAGTCTATGACACAGTATGACACACCTAGACATTTTGACAGCTACATTTTTCAAGGAAGAGTTATGAAATTACTTTTATTGAATGATTCTTGTTGATTCACATTTTTATATACAAACCACAGCAGGTATTGATATTACACTCAGTACAATTAGTCAAATTTGGGCATTTATTTTGGCTTTTATTGCATTGCGATCATTGATGTAGCATTAAATATAAAGGTGGGTGAACTATGACCTCAAGTCGGTGATCATCATAAGACAAAACACACACAAATATAAATATAAAGCAACATTTTCAGAAAAGTATTAATTTATGCTTTTTTTCCTTAAAAGACTATAAGCTCATATAACTTACATTAGTTTTTATACAACTTACTATCCGTGTTGTAGTTGAGAAACCAAACCTCGAGTCCAAGTCGAGTCCTAAATCCTCAATGTTCAAGTCCGCGTCCGAGTCACCAAAGTCATGTCCGAGTCGAGTCTCAAGTCCTCAGCAGTCCAGTCCAAGTATGAATTTGAGTAACCAGTTTAAGTTCCAGTAATCCATGTGCGAACAAATTAAAAAGAACATAATACAAATTCCTCAGTGTACAAATCAGAGTCAAGTCAGTGTTAAATTTGCTGAAGATACAGTGATTGTTGGTTTGATCACTGAAGATGAAACAAATTATCGTGGATGTGTGGATGAGTTTGTTAATTGGTGTCACGCCTGTTTTCTTCAGCTAAATACCAAGAAAACTAAGGAAATTATTTTTGATTTCAGAGCGAGTAGAAGGACGCACCAACAAGTAGCTACTGATGGTGACTGTATTGAAGTGGTAAATGAATATAATTATCCAGGGACAGTAATTGATAAAAAACTGTCATGGGATTTAAACACAGGTGTCATTTACAGGAAAGGATTACAAAGACTATACTTCATGCGGAAGCTTCGACAGTTTGGAGTGGGCAGACATATAATAGTTCTCTTTTATCGTTCATTTGTGGAGAGTATTCTAACTTTCTGCTTTATTGCCTGGTATTTCTCACTGTCTGTAGTTAACAAGAACAAACTCAGTGTTGATGTGGAGCACTTTGTTGTTAAATGTCTGTCTTTAATTGTAATGTTTCCTTTCTGTTGTGGTTGTATTTGTCTGACATTTGCCACATGGCACAAAGAGAATTTCCGAAAGGATAATAAACGAAATTAACTAACTAACTAAGTCGCAAGTTGTCAGTAGTTGAGTCCGAGTCATGTCTGAGTGGAATCTCAAGTCCTCAATAGTCAAGTCTCAAGTCCAAGTCTGAGTCCGAGTAACCGGTTTAAGTTCCAGTAATCGATTCTAGATTCAAGTTAAAAAGAACATAGCACAAATTCTCAAGTCAAGTCTCCAGTCCTCAGTAGTCAAGTCCTTGTCGGAGTCCGGGTAACCAGTTTCAGTTCCGGTAATCCATGTAAGAACTAATTAAAAAGAACATAATACAAATTCCTCAGTGCGCGAGTCCGAGGTGATTCCCAAGTCCTTAGTAGTCGAGTCCAAATCACCAAGATCGTGTCCGAGTTGAGTCTCAAGTCATAGTGAACAGTGAAGTCCAAGTCCAAGTGTTCCAGTGATCCCCGCTAGAACAAATTAAAAAGAACATAATACAAATTCCTCAGTGCACGAGTCCGAGTCTAGTCTCAAGTCTCCAGTAGTCGAGTCTGTGTCCCAGTCTGAGTAACCAGTTTACATTCCAGTAATTCATGTTAGAACAAATAAAACAGATATATATATGATTTTGAGTCATCAGCATTCAACAGCGAGTCGAGTCGCGAGTCATCAGAGCTGGGACTCGAGTCAAGCACCACAGCACCGCTCACCAGGATGTGTGCTGTGAATCATGGACATTAATGTCAGTGCAGAGAAGCTGTGTGAACCTGAACATCTCCCGTCTAATCATCGCCTCGTGTCGCCCGTCCTCGGCCTGAGCGCCGTTTCTCACACGTTGCCGCAGCCTGGAAACATTATTTCTTTTCACTGCAAACGACTTCCAGCTGGCGAGAGCCGCCGTCGGAAATGTCATTTCCAAACCTCGCCAATCTCAGATCCGCTATCTGTCCACGATAAGCTGGAAAGTCGTTTTCTAGGATCCCCATTCAGGCATAGAAGTCCTGCTGGCTCCAGATTAATCGCTTTCTCCTCTCCTCTCCTCTCAGATGGGCTGCGATAAAAAAAAAAAGAAAAAGAAAAGAGAAAAGCAAACAAATTCAAATCTGAACAGGAGTTTGTGAATTAAATATGAACAAAGCCTGCCGTGTAGACAGACAGACAGACACATGGGCAGACAGGCAGGAGGACAGACAGGTGGACAGGCTGACCAGGTAGAAATGTAAACAAACAGACAGACAGGCAGACAGACAGACAGACAGACAGCCGCGAAGGTCGACAGGTTCGTATACAGTGAGACTGCGTTGCCGCGGTAACGGACAGACGATCAGTCACTCACCGACCGCGGAGTTCGGTTCAGTCAATCTTTATTGTCCCCGGGGGATAATTAGGAAGGGCAAGCAGGCAGACAGACAGGCAGAGAGAGAGAGAGAGAGAGAGAGAGAGAGACAGGGAGGCAGGCAGACAGACAGACAGCCAGAGAGAGAGAGAGAGAGAGAGAGAGAGAGAGAGAGAGAGAGAGACAGGGAGGCAGGGAGGCAGGCAGACAGACAGACAGACAGCCGGAGAGAGAGAGAGAGAGAGAGAGAGAGAGAGAGACAGGGAGGCAGGCAGACAGACAGACAGCCAGAGAGAGAGAGAGAGAGAGAGAGAGAGAGAGAGAGAGACAGGGAGGCAGGCAGACAGACAGACAGCCGGAGAGAGAGAGAGAGAGAGAGAGAGAGAGAGGGAGGGAGGCAGGCAGACAGACAGCTGGAGAGAGAGAGAGAGAGAGAGAGAGAGAGAGAGAGAGAGAGAGAGAGAGAGAGGAGGGAGGCAGGCAGACAGACAGCTGGACAGAGAGAGAGAGAGAGAGACAGGGAGGCACGCAGACAGACAGGCAGAGAGAGAGAGAGACAGAGAGAGAGACAGAGAGGGAGGCAGGCAGACAGACAGGCAGAGAGAGAGAGAGAGAAAGGGAGGCAGGCAGACAGACAGACAGGCAGAGAGAGAGAGAGAGACAGACAGAGAGAGACAGAGAGAGAGAGAGGGAGGCAGGCAGACAGACAGGCAGAGAGAGAGAGAGAGAGAGAGAGACAGGGAGGCAGGCAGACAGACAGACAGCCGGAGAGAGAGAGAGACAGGGAGGCAGGCAGACAGACAGACAGCCGGAGAGAGAGAGAGAGAGAGAGAGAGGCAGGCAGACAGACAGCCGGAGAGAGAGAGAGAGAGAGAGAGAGGGAGGCAGGCAGACATATAGATAGCTGGAGAGAGAGAGAGAGAGAGAGAGAGAGAGAGAGAGAGAGAGAGAGAGAGAGAGAGAGAGAGAGGGAGGCAGGCAGACAGACAGGCAGAGAGAGAATGAGACAGAGAGGCAGACAGGCAGAGAGAGACAGACAGACAGACAGACAGAGAGAGAGAGAGAGACAGACAGACAAACAGAGAGAGAGAGACAGACAGACAGACAGGCAGGCAGAGAAACAGAGAGGTAAACAGACAGACAGATAAGCAGAGAGAGAGAGACAGAGAAAAGCAGACAGACAGGCAGAGAGACAGAGACACAGACAGACAGGTTGAGGTGCTGCTGGACACACACCACACCTCCTGTCGCTGTGACCATGCCGGGTGTCACACTCGTGTTGTCATAACAACTGAAATTTTCGGGATACAATTCGGGAGAAAATTCTAGGGAATTCTAGAGAATTTGATATTTAATTTCACTCTATACTTATTCTTTCTAAAATTATCACCAAATGTGTGGTGCAAGTTGACGTTCCGTTTTATCGTCAACACCAGAGGGAGTAAAAGTGTGGATTGAAGTGGTTAAGAGAAGAAGAAGAAGAAGAAGAAGAAGAAGAAGAAGAAGAAGAAGAAGGTGTTGGAACAGACAGAGCGACAGTCTGGCTCTTGACAGCAGACTGCAGCAGTCAGAATCAAACAGCTGAAAACAGCAACAGCGTCAAACAGTCCACCATGTGTTGAACTGGATCCCAGTGCACCATGTGTTGAACTGGATCCCAGTGCACCATGTGCTGAACTGGATCCCAGTCCACCATGTGTTGAACTGGATCCCAGTCCACATAAACTGGTTGACAAACTGGTGCCAGGAGGGAAACATGGAAGTATTTCACCAACCAAACAACAAAACCCCTGTGCAAAATTTGGTCTGTGATGCTTTATATCAGTGACTCTCAACCTTTTTCATATCAAGGACCCCTAATTTACTATACATTAGGGGCATGGACCCCCATTTGATCAGACTTTGTCTTTCAGACCCAAATCTGAGAACATTTTTATTGTCAGATATGATTTTGTCCAGAATCCCATGACTGTCTGTATTGTAAGTAGAGAGATAACAGTCAAACTATGATCAAAACAGTCATTCTTCTACATTCTCTAACTGTCTTAACTTCTTGTAAATGAAATAATGCTCAAGTTTAACAATTCATCAATTCTCTCAAGGACCCCTGGTGGTCCCCGGACCCCACGTTGAGAACCACTGCTTTATATCAAAGGAAACCAAAGAGACGAGAGAGGAAAAGATCTAACGCCGGTGCTGCTTAGGAGACAGATTTGCTCTTCTTCAGTTCTTCACTTCTTGCAGGCGAAGACGATTTCCTGCCAATGACCAAACCAACTAGAATTTAATTTGGGCAAAGAGCTTAAAATCTACGGGGTCTTAATTAATTCAGGGGGATGGGACGCTGTTTTCTGGTGCAGTGCCACTTTGTGATTTAGGCTGATAAGACAAGTGGATTTTGACAAAAACATCTTCCCTAGTGCAGCTTTGAGTGACAGGTTTTGAGTGACAGGTTTTGAGTGACAGGTTTTGCTCACACTGCTGTTGGATCACGGTGACTGGAAGTCTGCAGAGTCCGGACTCAATCCAGGGACTTCCTGTTGTCACGAAACGCGATGCGCAGGGAGAACGGGAAAACCAAAATTAAGACATGGATTTAAAGGGATAGCCAACTAAAATACGCAATCTGAAGAGAATCTGAGGTCATTTCTCCGCTGAGAAAAGCCGATCAGTTTATTTCTCCATTTTGCTGCGGATTAAAAAACGACTTTCACACGTCAAGAGTGGGAAATCCAATCAGAACTCAACACTCCGCTCTCTCTCTCTCTCTCTCTCCAGTCTACAGTGAAGCTCGCTCCACCGACGTTCGTAGCAGTGTGTGTTTTTAGCCACAACAGCTAATCTATGCTGACAAAAATTTTTGCTGGTGAATATTTTAGTTCCAACCAGACTGAGCTAGCAGAGGTGTAAAAGAGGTGTTTTGTGTAAAAGGTTTGGAATTTATTCGAAATGTATTATTAGTTTGACCACTAAGGTGCCGTTGTTCTCTCTCTCTCTAAATTAATCGCCAACTATTTTGATAATCGATTAATCGTTAAAAGAAAAATAAGTCAAAATTCTCTGATTCCAGCTTCTTAAATGTGAATATTTTCTGGTTTCTTTACTCCTCTATGACAGTAAACTGAATATCTTTGGGTTGTGGACAAAACAAGACATTTGAGGACGTCATCTTGGGCTTTGGGAAACACTGATCAACATTTTTCACCATTTTCTGACATTTTATAGACCAAACAACTAATCGAGTAATCGAGAAAATAATCGACAGATTAATCAACAATGAAAATAATCGTTAGTTGCAGCCCTAGTTAGGAACAAACTGTTTGGTGGATGATGAACATAGAACTGATACTAAAGAAGACAATTAAGATTTTTAACTGGGTTGACCGTCCCTTTAAATAAATACAGCTCCACAAAACGCACAGTGAAAACTCTCACTGAAATGCCAAGTGTAACCGAAGCCACAGAGAGACAGACAGGCTCAGAGAGACACAAATCCAGTCAGACAGACAGGCAGCCAGACTTAATGCCACACATGTTCATAAATAGACAACAAGGCAGAGAGGTCAGAAGGCTAATGTGTGATCTGACAGACAGACAGGTCGATAAGACAGACAGCCGCAGTGAGCGAACCTCACTAAATACATCGGCCGACCTTTGACCTCCCCGCCTGCGGGTGACTGTGGCTCCCTAATGCAGCGTGGAAATGTAATCTCTCTCATTAACATACTGCTCCTCTGCTGACATGCACACACACACACACACACACACACACACAGACAGAAACACATACAGTTGCAGACACATTCATTGAAAAGCTGTGATAACACACAGCAACACACACACACACACACACAAATGCACTTGTAGGCACATACATGAGAAAGCAAACAACAGTACACACTTACACACACAGGAATATTTGCACACACACACACACACACACACAGGGTCACAAGTGGGAAAGCACACACACAGGAACAGGCATGCACATAAACACACACAAACACACACACACACACACAAACACAGGGTCACAAGTGGGAAAGCACACACACAGGAACAGGCATGCACATAAACACACATAAACACACACACACACACACACACACACACATATACAGGAACACAAGTGGGAAAGCGCACCCAGATTGCACATTGACACACACAAGGACATTTGCATGCAAACACACACACACCTGAATACAAACGCACACACACACAGACACACACACACACACTCGTAGGCACAGTGGAGGGAAAGCACACCCACACAGTACAAGAAAACACACACACACACACACACACAGTAAAACTCTCCCTCTTGATTAGCATGAGCACCTGTCCGCCCCCTGCAGCAGACGTCATGTTTACGGGCTCCATATGGAGGAAACATGGAGCTGCAGCAGCTACATGACGACAGACGAGGTCACTTCCTCCTCCCCCAGGCTTCCAGTGGGAAGGGAGAAATAAACAAAACATGGACGCCGCCCGTTAACTGAGACGTTAAGGACTTCATCAGCAAGCGGCAGTTGTAAAATCACACGCCGTTAAGACCGCCTGTGGGCTGTCAGCTTTTTCTGTAAAGGGCTCTCAGATGTGGAAAACACCAACTGAAATGAAACTAATCCAAGACATTAAGGCTTTTAATAAAAATGTGGTAACACTTTTACAATAAGGGTACATTAATTAAGGGTTAGTTAATGCTTAATACCCTTAATTAACAGTTAACTAATGTGTCTGGTAATCATTTACTAATGGTGTTCATGTTAACGAAGGTGTTAATTAGAAAATGTATAAATTAATACTTTAGTTAACATGAACACCATTAGTAAACTGTTAGGAACACTGTTGGGTTAGTTAATGCTTATTAAGCATTAACTAACTCTTAACTTAGTGACCCTTATTGTAAAGTGTTACCAAAAATGTTAAAGTTAATTATTCCAGCAATAATGACTTGATTATTTTATTGTTATTTGTTGTTGTTGTTGTTGGTTTTTTGTTTGTTTTTGTTTTTTGCCTAACTAGGGACAGGAGTTGGAAACTAGCAATACCTTTAATCTGTATGCAGAACATCAGTTGCATCAACAACGTTTGTAACCAGTTGAAGTGGCTCTATGTTAATTGGCATTGTCCCTATCAAATAAACTATATAAAAAAATAAATACAATCCTGAGGTTTCATCTTTCAATTTCTGTGTTCCCTCTCTCGTCATTTACACCCAGCAGAAGGAGTCTGGCTGCCATTTTTGTCTGTTATTTTTTTTTTTATTATTTAGGACTGGTTCAGTTATATTACTTGTTGTACAAATTGCAGTAACTCTGCTGCCATGTAAACAACTTTACAGACAGTACAGTGGGGACTGTTCTATCAGAGACACACACACACACACACACACACACACACATTATTAGCTCCTTTTTCACCATTTATTATGACAAAAACAGATAAACATTTGTGACAAAACATTCCAATAAAGAAAATGGAGCCAGTAGTAGTTTATGGGAGAGTTTCGTTCCAAACTCACACTGCATGATACCTTCAGGTAATGACATCTTTATATATCATTTTGAAATAAACATTTTAAATCTCCTCCTGATCCATCTGGACTTGATAGGCGGATATATTTCTGCTCTTTGTCGTGGAGGCAGAGCCGTAAGTTCAGATTCCCGCTCCCTGTCCCGGGAGGGCGAATAATGAAGGACGCCATATTGGTCCCTCAGGAGGAAACTGATTTACGCGGCTCATAAACACACGGTCCATGATTCCTGAGGTTCAGGACGGTGTCAGCGGCAGCACGGCGTCCTTGGCCAATCCCCGGCTCAGCGTGGGCTCGGTGGGACGCGCCCGGTCGAGCCGGACCGCCGCCGCCGCCTCCCGGCCGCTCTCGCTCGTTAATCATGATTAACTTCCTGCTGGAAGCCGTTCGTTACCGGCTACCTGCCCAACACCTGTGGTGCTGGACCCTCGACACATCTCCATCAATTCCCCCAGCTAATAGAGAGGAAAGAGGAGAGGAGAGAAGAGCAGAGAGAGAGAGAGAAGAGGAGAAGTAATCACACATCTATTTAAGTCGGGGGAGGAAATGTGTTTAGTCACGCTGGGCAAAGAAATTGGTCAGATATGATAGAAAGTAGGGCTTGACTGATATGGGTTTTAAAGGCCATTGCTGATATTTTTGGGCTGAAGCTTCAGATAGCTGATATTTTGCAATATTCAATCTTTAAATCTGACCATTTTCATGTTCAATCATTGCAAGAATTCAGTGTTTTCCCCAGACATTCCTTCTTTTCAGGGTGGGAAAAGCCTCTGAAACAGCATTCAGAGCATCATGGGACACTAAAACTGTCTCACTGAAACCCAGACTGATGAAATTCTTTTAGTGTCAGCAGCTCTTTAAGGCATTAAGACCCTCCACATCTATTCAACGGTAGAGAAACTCTGCGATACATTACTGCCTTTAAATGAAGAATTCATTTGCAGAAAACATCATTAAAAACAATTCAGTGAAAAACTAAAATGTGCAAAGAAAATAAAACTCCACTGCAGGCTTTACAGATTCTTATGTAACTGTGATGAGAGAGGAACCTCCTCCATATCAGCAGTGGACGACTGATATCCATCATTTAATAAAAACCCAATATTGGTCCGATATGATTTGATACATGATATGGGGTTCAGGATTTGATAAAACCAGGATACGATGTAATAAATAAACGTTCAATGACAACATCTTTTCCAGCGATGCCATTGGCTGCTAGAATGTAAACAACAATTTAAAAATGTCATTACCAAGTGACAATAATATAATTTGGATGGAGAGATTGTGAAACTGTGATTTTCAAGAGTCTCATCTGTGATTACTCATGATACGTATTGTTACATTTTTGTATCCCGATATGTTTAATTTCGCTATATCCATATTTCAATATATATATTTATTATTAGTAGTAGTAGTGGTAGTAGTAGTACTTTGTCTCCTGTTGTTATTTTTTTTCTTTTCTTCTTCTTTTGTATTTCTTGTTTTATTATTATTACCTGTTGTAATTGTATGTGATATTTATGTTTGGACCCCAGGAAGAATAGCGGCTGTTTGCACAGCAGCTAACGGGGATCCGTCCAATAAACCAATGAACCAGAAGTGACACACAGAGACAAAACACTGGGACACATTTTACATTTTTAGGTGACACTCCCGTCCTGAACAACTGATAATAAATGAGTAAGTGTCTTTTTTTCTGCTGGACAGGACACAAGACTGTTCTGGGGATCAAACCTGTGAGCTTTCTGTTACAGGACGGCATCTCTAACCCACACAGAGCAACAGACTAACAGACAGGCAGACAGACAGCTCTACGAACCAGTAATCCCTTAAAATAACCTTATATTTACACTAATTCACCCCTTAATTCATGCAAAATCCATCCCCCTAAAATGAGTTAAGAGAGTTATTAATGGAGGAGACCCCATCAAAACCACCTTAAACTCCCCTTAATTTTTGACTCCTTACTTTCTAATTTAATGTAAAATTCAGGGAGACAGGAACTTTCCATTAATAAACTGTAAACCTGCATACAGGGCGTGAAAAACCCCTTAAATACTAGTGTCTCTGTGAACCAACGCATGAATAAATCCATTATAAATCCATGATACTAACTTTACTTTTTTAAAGCTGTTATTTTTAATGGATAATTAATGTTTATGTCATGAGAAATTAAGGACATTTCAGGGATAAATGACGGGTTTTGGTTTTGGTAGTGCAGTAGTAGTGAGGCAGAGGAAGTTATATTTGTATTGTGTCATGCTGGGAATGCATAGGCATTTACTGACAATGGACCGACTCTCTGGCAGAGGAGCAGATTGGCAGCTGGCGGCGGACTAGATTGACATTAGCAGGTTTTGGGCGATGGACTGGCTTGGCAGTCCACAGTAATGAATGGATTGGCAGTTTGGGCAGCAGCATTGATTGGCACAGGAGGGGGTTTCCAGTTTTGTCAGTTGTTTGGAACGCCGTTTTTTTGGCAATCGTCGGTTATTAGCAAAAGAGATGCATCAGACTCGCACCTTTTTTTTTTTTTTTTTTTTACTCCTACTGGATAAACACATTTTTTTAATATGCCGCTCCCTTTTCACTGGAGTTCAGATTCATGCCGCACATTCAGAATCAGGGTCAGTTTAATCGGCAGGGACGTATGCAGAATGAGATTTGCAGCGTCGGACACCTACTCCCCCAGAATGATTGATAGCACAAAATTAAAGCAATTCATGCTGCTTTATAAAGGACAGCCGACAACTTGAGTCCTTGACGAAACTGATTGAACACATCTACAGCCTGCGTCTTTTATATTTTACAGATACTGAGACTAATGGACTTCAGGTAAGGGGTTTTGAGGTTGATTTTGGACTAGAACTCCTCATTCACTTGAACTAGGAACTTGCCTTGATGTGTTGGTAAACGAAACATAAATGCAGAAAAATACAGAGATAAAACCAGTCAATAAAAATAGATTTTTTTTTAAACAACAACTTAAAACTTATCTTTTTAAATGCTATATTATTAACGGTCCCATATGGTGTAAAACAGGATTCCCCTTGCCTCTGTGATGATAAAGGAGTTGGATGGTCTATCTAAACATGGTGAAAGTATCAAAACACACGGTCGCCAACTAAATCCACACAATCCATATTAGAAAAGCGAGCCTCTAAACGAGCCGTTTGGACTTCCGTAACTTTGTGGCGTCACAAAGGTTCGCTCATTATCATTTTTGTAAGAAATAATAGACTAACAAAGTGTTTTTTTCAAAGCGGTTGAGCGGTTGTCATTGTTTATTACCGGAGAGTTTTCCCTACCTGTAGCTGCCGGGCCGCGGCGTCTCACGTTTCACTCTTGAAACGGTTAGCCGGACTTCCGGTGACGCCATGCTTTGAGACACACGCATCGGGTGTTAGCTCCCTCAAAATTCTGTGGTGGTTAGCTGTTAATGATATGATAATAATGTTATAGAATACTTTAAGTGTTACCGGAACAACTTAAGTTCTAGGAGGAAATATGAGCACGTCTAGAGCTACAAAGAACTCAGGAAGACAGCAAGAATCTCAAAAAGAAGTCAAAGAAAAAAAGGGGCCGCCATCTTCCCTGGTCGAGGCAAGTGGAAACGAGGGAATAATGAACGTGGCGGAGATTCTCAGAGAGTTGAGAGAATTAAGGAAAGAAAATCAGGAGTCGTTCACTGACACTAAGGCCTCGTTATCTAGACTAGAAGTATCGGTAACGGACCTGAAACAACGAATGGGGAAACTAGAGCAGAGAACTGCAGAAGCGGAGTCTAGAGTTAGTGCAACTGAAGACATCGGCCAGCGACATGAAAGGGTGCTTCGGCACCTAGTGAGACGGGAGGCGACCCTCACTAACCTGTGCGATGACCTGCAGAACCGTATGCGCCGCAATAAGGGCTGGGCGATATATCAATATTATATCGATATCGTGATATGAGACTAGATATCGTCTTAGATTTTGGATATCGTAATATCGTGATATGGCATAAGTGTTGTCTTTTCCTGGTTTTAAAGGCTGCATTACAATAAAGTGATGTGATTTTCTGAACTTACCAGACTGTTCTAAAACAGGGAAGGAAACCCTGTCTTTGCATTTTATTTTGATCACAGTCTTGTTTTAATGAAAGTGCTTGTGACATCTCACATGTGGCTTTGACTTACAACTGAACATTTAGCCCACTTCGTAGAAAATAACGAGATATATATCGTGTATCGCCATTCAGCCTAAAAATACCGAGATATGATTTTTGGTCCATATCGCCCAGCCCTAGCCGCAATAATCTGAGAATTTATCAAGTCCCCGAAGAAAGTGAGAAGAACGACATGGCTGGTTTTGTTAAACAACTAATTAAAACCACGCTACAGCTTCCGCAGGAGATGAATATACAAATTGAGAGGGTGCACAGATCTTTGGGGCTAAAACCAGCCAGCTCCGCACCGCCGCGCTCCATTATTGTAAGGTTTCTAGACTACACAGTGAAGGAAGCTGTGCTACGACAAGCCTGGGCGCAGAAACAAGTTACATTTCAAGGAAAAGTTATATACTTTGACCAAGATTATTCTCCGGAGGTACAGATGAAAAGAGCGCGGGTTCGTGGGGTGATAAAGCAGCTGAAGGAGAAGGGGATCCAGGCCAGATGTCGCTTTCCGGCACAGCTGAGAGTCACCCTGGAGACTGGAGTGAAAACATTCCCAACTCTAATCGAGGCTCTGCCGACTCTTGGGGAACTGGGCATCTCCGTGCAGGTGAGCGAGAGGGAGAAGATGGAACGGGAGCTCTCCAGGGAGTCATGGCAAAGACAGGAAAAGGGGAGGAGGAGAAGAGGAGACGCGTCTCTGTCGGAGGCTGATTTGCGATCCTTTATGCAGGACTGAGATGACAGTTAATGTGCTCAGGTAACAGGGTTTTGGAATTTAGTGCTACTTTTCACTGGCGTCGATGTTAATGTGCAATACTTATTCCTTTATTAGGAAACAGCTAATCACAATGAATGACGGTTGTATGTGAGAAATAATATTGGTTTGGGGGAGTGAAATACACCAGATTTAGTTTTTTTGTTTCTATGATAAGACCCAAGATAGGGCTACTATCTCACCAAAGGATTTGTTTTTTTCTTTGGTTTGTGGTTTGGATGGCACTTAGTGCTTACTCCCCAGAGAGAGTTAGAGGTCACTACTCTCTGCCTATAATACAACAGGGGCTGGGTACAACTCTGCAACCAGCTGGGTTTTTGGGAGTCAAACGTGTTAATTTTGTTTATCTAAATGTGTTTGTTCAGAGTTTTTATATCCTTGACATGTTTGTTAAGTCCACACATGGGTGTGATGTAAATCTGAAAGCGCGTTCAATTATTTTAATCAGAGAGGGGAAGTGGGGGGAAAGAAGAGAAGGGGGACATGAGGTGGGAAGAAAAAATGTAATGAAAATAATATTATTTTATGTCTAGTTTAGGTGTTGTTAGCTACAGTGTTAAAGGAATTAAACATCCCATAAAGAGAAAAAAGATTTTAGGTCAGTTGAAAAAATGTAATTGCTCAATAGCGTTATTACAGGAAACTCACCTGAGTGATGCTGAACACAAGAAATTAAGAAGAGATTGGGTTGAGCAGGTGTTTTATGCATTTTGTCCAAATAGCAGAAAGAGAGGAGTGGCAATTTTGATTAGTCGGTCCATCAGTTTTGCAGTACAGAAGGAAGTAAAGGATAAACAGGGCAGATATATAGTAGTCATGGGGACAATAGGGGGGGTTGATCTGACCATCATGAATATCTACGCTCCAATCGAAGATGATCCTACTTTTTTTAAGGATATAGCATCCATATTGGCAAGGGAAGCTAAAGGTACAATAATTCTAGGGGGAGACTTTAATTGTGTCTTAAATATGAAACTAGACAAACTGCCCTCGGAACATGGACCCCCTAGTAAGAAATCTAAAGCAGTAAAACACATGTGTACACACACAAGAGTTGGGGCTTGTTGATGGCTGGAGAGGTATGAATCCAAAAACAAAAGACTTTTTTGTCGAAGGTACATGGGTCATATTCCAGAATTGATCTGATTTGTATTTCGAAGCAGAATCGTCACAAAATTGAAGAGTGTGTTATAGAACCTATTACTCTGTCTGACCATGGTCCAGTAAGACTGAAATTGAATATGGGTTTCGAAAGGCATTTTAAATGGAGATTCAATGTCTCAATGTTGACAGACCCGGTTATTCAACAACAATTAAAACAAACTATAGAAGAATACTTTGCAATCAATGATAATGGATCAGTGCCCCCCTCCACTCTTTGGGATCGAGCTAAGGCTGTGCTGCGAGGCAAATGCATTGAAATAGCTGTTAAATTAAATAAACAAAGACTTGAAAAGGAGAAACAATTGGAAAGTGATATAAAAAGATTAGATCATGAACATAAAGCAACCGGGGATGAGGACACACTGAAACATCTCCAGTATTGTAGAACTGCTCTGGATGAATTACTTACACGTAAGGCAGAGGGAGCGCTTAGATACACAAGTCAAAGATATTACGAGATGGGGAATCGAGCAAGCCGTCTACTTGCCTTTCAGTTGAGAAAAGAACAGTCGAATCGTATAGTTCCTAAAATAAGACACCCCACATCTTTGACTGAGGTTTCCCATCCAGAAGAAGTGGCAGAGGCGTTTCAAACATTTTATAAAAATCTTTATGATGCGCCGGATGAGGCTCAAAGTGTGGCGAAAATGAAAAGTGTGGCGAAACGTCATTCTTTTTTAAAGATCTTAATTTGTTAAAGCTAACTGAGGCAGAGGCTGAACAGTTAACAGCCCCAATTTCAGAAAGTGAAATAAAAGAAACCATCAAATCCCTGAAAAACAACAAGTCCCCTGGGACAGATGGTTTCCCTTGCGAATTCTACAAGACGTTTGTGAAGGAGCTTACACCTAAACTTTGTGAGGTCTTTAACTATGCCTTAGATGAAAATGACCCACCCAAGAGCTGGTCAGAGGCTATAATATCAGTAATTCATAAGGAGGGGAAGGATCCGCTAGAGTGTGGCTCCTATAGACCAATCAGCCTGCTCGGGAATGATGCAAAGATTCTTAGCTCCATACTGGCGAACAGAATGCAGAAATATCTAGGGAAATTAATCAACCCTGACCAGACTGGTTTCATACCAGGTCGTCAAGGAGCAAATAATATTAGAAGAGCTTTAAATTTACAATCTGTAGCAAGAGACTCCATCCTCCCTTCAATGCTTCTTAGTCTTGACGCAGAGAAAGCGTTCGACAGGGTTGATTGGTCATATTTAAATTATACTATGGAACAAATGGAATTCAATTCGACCTTTATTAGGTGGATTAATACTTTGAACAAAGATCCTATATCTAGAGTTAGGGTGAATGGATACTGTTCTGAATTCTTCAAACTTAAGAAAGGTGTTCGGCAAGGAAATACGGCCTCACCTATTCTGTTCGCATTATGTATCAAACCGCTAGCTGAATTAATTAGAGGGAATGATCAAATTGAGGGGATAGTAGATGGGGGGGGCATGGTGCACAAAATATCATTGTTCGCGGATGACATTCTTTTGTTTATAAGAAATCCATTATTATCTATACCTGCTCTCATGCAATGTCTGAGGAACTATGGAGAAGTTTCAGGGTATAAGGTCAATGATGGGAAATCTGAAGCAATGATGATCTCAGGAAGTTGGCCTAAACAGCTAGACAGACAGGTGAAATTTAGATGGTCAAAAGAGGGCTTTAGGTACTTGGGGGTCACTCTGACTCATAACTCTTCTCAATTATACAAAGCTAATTATGATAAACTTATTTCTCAGGTCAAAAAGATTTGGAAAGATGGGAGATGCTTCCCCTATCTTTAGTAGGTAGGGTAGAAACTATCAGGATGAATGTACTGCAAAGGTTGCTATTTCTCTTTTGTTCTCTTCCTATTACTGTCCCTATATCTACATTCAAGTTTTTGGACAGACTTGTTTCCAAATTCATATGGCAGAATAAAAGGCCCAGAGTGAGACTCAAAGTTCTCTGCTCACTCAAAGAGAAGGGCGGCTTAGCCTTGCCTCATTTCAGAAGTTACTACTGGGCATCACAACTTAGAATATTGGTCTCATGGATTAGGTTAGATGTGGATACAAAATGGGTACATATAGAACAAAGCTCTGTAACTAATGTCTGTATCAATTTCTGTTCTTCCCTTTCTAAAGGCGAAGGTATGGCGTAAATGAATGGGTAAATTATACCTTAAAGGTTTGGGAGAAGATAAGAAAAAAACTGAATTTACCATTATCTTTATCAAGGGCAACAAAAATAGCTTCTATTTGCGACTTTTTGCCTGCCAAACTGGACAGTGGTTTTATTAAGTGGGCGGGAAAAGGTCTGACCACAGTAAATCAGTTATTTGAAGGAACGACTCTCAGGGCATTTTCGCAACTTCAGGCCCAGTATGGTATTGCATCTAATGATTTGTTTAGATATTTTCAAATACAACATTATTTGATGACACATAAGGAATGGGACAAAATTAAAGAATTACCAACCAATTTTGAACAGTACTGGATTGGGTTGATTGAGAATCAAGTACACTCAAGGAGCATAATATCTTGTTTATACAGTAGAATTCGCATGGATTCAACAGATAATACATTGGATGTAAAAGCAAAATGGGAATTGGAGGCCAATGCCATAATTGCAGATGATGAGTGGGAGAGGTCCTGGATGTCTTGGCATAAATGCTTAAGTAGCCCAAATTGGAAAGAATTTGGTTGGAAGTTGAGAATGAGATATTTTAAAACACCTCTAGTGATATCCAACTATGACAAGAAATCTACCCCTCTCTGTTGGAGAGGATGTGGTCTAATAGGAGACTTTTCACACATTTTTTGGGATTGTCCTAAATTACAAGTATTTTGGGAAAAGGTAAAAAAGGAAATAGGAGAAATTTTGAATTTAGACAGATCATTTGAACCACAGCAGCTAATTCTAGGCAATATACCTTCAAGGGGCTTAGGGAAAAACAAGTTGTATATGCTCAGAGCTCTTGTGTTAATAGCCCATAAAATGATTACAATAAACTGGCTTAAGCCCCACCCACCTACCTTGGACCAATGGACCCAAAGACTTAAGGTTGTGAACTGTATGGAAAATATAACGGCGAGACTACAACTCCGGATGGACATTTATTTAGGTCTTCTGTTATAATGTATTTAGCAAAGTAAACATACTGTAAACATTTAATTGGATAATTTGGGGTGAATGTGAAAGTATATATAACATACAAAGAAGGATATCCCTCCCCCTCTTCTCCTATCTTATGTTTTTGTATTGTTAATTAGTTTTCTTTTTTTTTTTTTTCTTTTTTTTTATATATACCAATATTATTTGTGTCTATGTCATGCTGTGTGAGACGCATTGTCAAGGAACCTGTTTTAATAAATGTTCGAAAAAGAAACGGTTAGCCAGTTGGAACACAGGGTCGTTAATATTAATGAGCCTTAAATACACAGCGACAGAAACAGCCTGTTCTTGGTAAGGCTCAGAGAGATGCTGGAAAATGAACGTGTAAAAATGGATTGAGAGCGTTTTTGGTACAAGACACCACACAAACATTCATTCATTCATTCATTCATTTAACACAACCTAATACTTCCAACTGTCCATCCATCCATTCATTTTCAATGCAGCTTGTCTTGGTCACAGTGGCAACAGGACATGCAGAGCAACCAAACACCCTTTTTCCCAGCATCTTCCTCCATCTCCTGCACCCAATCCATTATACAACATACAATAAACACCAACACCACAAACTGACAAAACAGATATATTTTGAGTCGAGCGAGATTGTGCCGAGCTGTGCACTTCTCAGATGAAAGGAGAGGAAACAAGAACTCTCAACAGGTTCCCGACTATAAAACGTCATTCTTTTGTTCTTTTTTTATAACAAGTTCGACGCACTCGCTCGCCTCGCCCCATCCGTTCACATGAGGATAAAATCTCTCATTTGCGGCGCATCCCAAGCCTTATTACTAAAGCTGGGAGAAGGGGGGGGGGTTAGCCAAATAAGACAAATCCCCGCACCTCATTTAAGTTGGGGAAGACTAAATGGAAAGAAATAGAAAGTGCTGATGTGGAGAAGTAAAGGAATCCTATACATAACAGCTCTCCGGCCCCTGGAGGAGCTCTAGCTGTGTGCCAGGAATAATAAGTGAGGCTCGACAATATGCTCATGGAGACAGAGCCTCTGTGAGGGAGGGGTGCAACAACAGCATAACTCCATTATCTGGTTGATTTTCATGTTTTTTACTTGAACTGGTGGATTACAAGGTCATCGACGGGTTGAGAAGATTTTACGACCGACTGGGTTTTGATGAACTCAAATCTGTCAAATCTGTCAAATCGTTTCAAAAACGCAAAAACGTACAGTTGTCTAAGGGACGGTCAACCAAGTTATAAATGGTAATTTTCTTATTTAATATCACTCTTGGGTTCTGTGTTCATCATCCACAAAGATTTGAGCATTCCTAACATTCAATAACTGAAATAAAATGGAGCTTTTGGCTGCTGCATTTTCTATAGTGATACAGTTCAAAGAGCTGCTGGGCGAGCAAGCTTCACTCTACACTGGAGAGAGAAAGAGAGAGAGCGGCGGCTCCTTAGAGGACAAGCTTGATAAATTCCAAACCTTTTACACAAAACATGCCTCTGCTAGCTCAGTCTAGTAGGAACTAAAACATTTGCAAGCAAAAATACTTTTTAGCAGTATCGATTAGCCATTGTAGTTAAAAATACACATTGCTACGAACCTCGGTCGAGCGAGCTTCACTGTAGACTGGAGAGAGAGCGGCGTGTTGAGGTCGAGTTCTGATTGGATTTCCCACTCTGACGTGTGAAAGTTTTAATCCGCAGCACAACGGAGAAATAAACTGATCAGCTTTTCTCAGCACAGAAACGACTTCAGATCTTGCAGTTTTGTGTTGTTTTTTACACCAACAATGGCAAAAAAAAAAAAACGTTTCAAATTGCAGAAATTGCATATTTAGTTGGCTATCCCTTCAAGTAATCTGTGACCTTTATTGACTGTTGACTGATAGAACTTTTCTCCTCCTCCTCCATCCCCTTGAGCTACGGTGGCCTGCAGTTGACACAAACAATAACGTCACATTTTCACAATAGAGAGAGGTAAGCTAGCAAATTGGAGCAGAGATCCAACAGAAACGTCTAGTGAAGAGGTAAAATATCACCAAGCTAAATACTGGAATAACTAGATGGGCACTCGGAGAGCGCAGACCTCCGCCAAGGTTTGTGCTATTATTGCTTGTTTGTGAGTCGGATCCGGATCCAAAATTGAATGGGTTCTTCCTTGGCCCATGCTACACCCTTCCACCAAGTTTCATGAAAATCGGGCCAGTAGTTTTTCCGTAATCCTGCTAACAGACAAACAAACAGACAAGCAAACAAACAAACGGTTCCGAAAACATAACCTCCTTGGCGGAGGTAATAAAACCTCTTTGTCATTTGACAACATGGAGGAAATCTCAGCACCTAGCTAAATAATCATTGAATCACTGTTATCAATAAACCTATCAACCCCCCGCTGATATACGATGGTCATTTTGTGCTACGCGGCAGTAAAAATCAAACTTATTGCGTCTTTAATTCCTGAAATGTTGGAGATTTAAGTTGCACAGTGTGCAGGCAGCTATTCTCCTCATGTGTGATAAGGGGAAACGCCTCAGAGGGGACTCCCCCAATCTGGATTGAATGGAGATTCCGGTCGTGGTGTTTGGGGGTTGGGTTGGGGTGTGTGTGTGTGTGTGTGTGTGTGTGTGTGTGTGTGTGTGTGTGTGTGTGTGTGTGTGTGTGTGTGTGTGTGTGTGTGTGTGTGTGTGTGTGTGTGTGTGTGTGTGTGTGGTGGTGGGGGGGTGGGGGGGGTTAATGAGCACAGCTGTCCTGGGCCCCGAGCCCAGAGGAG
This sequence comes from Centroberyx affinis, assembly GCF_046629955.1. NCBI lineage: Eukaryota > Metazoa > Chordata > Actinopteri > Beryciformes > Berycidae > Centroberyx > Centroberyx affinis. Next base: position 4,957 of record NW_027282949.1, on the reverse strand, counting down.
CCCATACAGAATCAAAATCACTTGATTCGACAAGTACAACTAATGAAGAGTTTCATTCCAAAAGAAGACATCTGCCGTTTGAATTTGCACGTTCTGCACAAATTTGTAAATCTGTGTTAAAGAAAAGCAAAGCTAACTAATAACACGCTGTTCATCATTCATTCATTCATTCATTCATTCATTCATTCATTCATTCTGCAATCCAATTCCACGTTCCAGCCATGTTTCACAACTCAAGAGGGTGCAGTGACCCTCTCCAGCAAAGCTGCGGCAGAATCAGGGAAATAATTAAAATTCACACTTATAATAATAATAATGTGACACTTTATTAATTCCAAGGGGAAGTTCGCTGTTTCTCTTGCTTCCTTTCCACAGGCAGGTCAGAGGTCAGGGGTTTTGTGCTTTTCAGATTGAACCACCGACAGAGTTTCTAAAGGAGCTTCGCTAACACTGATCACCTGAGCAGCTGTAAACTAAAAGGGACATAAGACCGGTCTGAAGGGCGTTTATACCGCAGTATTTCCATTATTTCCCTTATATGCATCTATTGAAACCTGGTGCACACGCCTCACTTCACGACGCTTCAAACATTCATCACACAGAGGTCAAATACCAACCGGGCAACCAGAGGTTCAACTCGAGGAGACTGTGTTGTGCCCATTAGAAAAAGTGCCTTTAGCCACTCTGCATTCTCAGTTAAGGCGTCGCAGGAAAGGAATTCAGCACCAGCGCATGTTAGAGAACTTAGTGCTTACCGTTCCTTCACGGTGCAGCTGAAATTATGGCTTATCAATAGCCAGACATGTATACATTAGTACTGCAACTGATGCTTCTGCCGGCATCTTGCCAACTGTCTTGTCCTGCTTGCTTTTCTTGCCTCATCTGTCTTGTTCAGTGCATGCTATTGTCCGTGGTGAAGTGTACGCTATGTGCTCTAGTGTCATATATGTGCTTTTACTGTAGGTGTGTTTGTTCTGTCTATGGTCTATGGCCCCCTTTACACCTTGCATTAAAATGCGTCTCGTATCCAGATTGTATCTAGATATGATTTAACCTGATTACATTTACACCTGGTATTAATATGTGTCTCCAGTGTCCACATTGAGATCCGATCGCTCTGTCCAGCTCAAACAACCGAACGTCACATCCTCCTCTCGTTTGCACGTCGGACCAAATTGAAAGCAGACACTTGGTCTCCTCTTGACTCCATCCAGGAGTGTCTTGAATATCCACGCCATTAGCTTTCCTCTAACTAACTGGCTAATGGCTGCTACCTCGCTGGTTTGGAACAGTCACGCGCAATTACGTATTTCCGCCCACGTAGTTGTTGTAGGTGGATTGAAAACGCAATTGCATTTACATTTGTGTTCAATGTGGTCACAATGCGTCCCTGACCACCTCCGGAGGTGGTTTGGCCGATCGGATCACAATCCGTCCTCAATGCGTCTTGGGTGCATTTACACCTGTACTTTCATGTGGTCAAGCACTGTCCGATTGCAATCCGATCACCCAAAATGCATTTTAATGCAAGGTGTAAAAGGGGTCTATGTTATTGTGTCCACTCTGCTATAGTGTCTTATACACTATGCTTATATGTGCATTTGTTTTGTCTACATGCCATTGTCTGCTAATCTGTCCTTTCTTGTTTTATTTTATGTCTCTCTTGTGTCACTTACTTAGTTCTTTATCTCTGTAACACATGCATTTTAATTCTATCTTATTTGAAATTTTAGGTTGCCTTTTAAACATCTGGCCAGGGACAGCAGATGAAAACTAGCCTTTCTGGCTAACTCTGGCTCATTTACAGTTTGACTGTTGATTGATGTGCAATGTCCCTGAAAAATAAACCAATAAACTAAACTAAACTCACCGCTCTTCAACAGCTTCCATTGGTCTGCAGTGTGAGCTTTAAAGGCCACATGAAAGTTTCCATCCTCTCCATAAATTCATAAGAGACTCCTTCTTTGCAATATTTGCAGAAAAAAAAAATGTCTGTGGCTCCTTCTGATGGAAAAACTGCCAAAACACTGAGATGCCAAACAGCATTGAGGCCTGGAAACAGTTTTACACCTGGGCTGACATCTATTTCACTCGTCTAATTTTTTACACCATTAACTGTATGATTACTCTCAATCTGAATATGGGCCGTATTTTTTTTAAATAGCATGCCTAACTATCAATTAAGTGATTCTCAAAATGCCTCTTCACTTTCAGCCGAGTGCAGATTCACCTGGAAGGGCAAAAAGAGTTGAATTTTCTTATATTTTATTTCATATTATATGTTATTTATGCTCTTATTGATGAGAGCAGTGCAGCTTGTGGATGAAAGTGTAAATTTCAATTACTCCGCACCAACAGCATTTTGTATACACTGAGTAAATACTGTGGCTGAGTGCTTTTTTTTATCTCGTATGGAATCTTTTTCTTAATTTCTGTAAAATGGAAATGAGAACTATCTTGGCAAACAAAGAAATGACTTTGGTGGGGTCATATTGGTTCAATTTCATATTGCATCTAATTTTATACCTGTCATTTTTAGATTGGATTACATATTAATCTCAGTGAAAGGTCAGAAATGCTATGGTATATTGCATTTTCTCCCTTGAAAGAGTGTGTACATGCCGCTGTGCAACGCTCAGCAGAAATTAGTTTTTAGAAGCAGATTTTCAGAAATGCATTCATGCAGAAATGCCCCATTAAAGATTATTTTCATGGCTTTTCTGCTTTATTAGACAGTTGGCAGTGAAAATAGACAGTAAAGATGGGAGAGAGGGGATGCAACAAAGCAACAAAGGTCGATTTCGAACCAAAGATGATGCCTTTACACGGTAGACGCTTTCTTTTTGGTCTAGAATGATCACTGAATGACGCATAAGTCATAAATAGGGCCTATAACATCTTGAGCTGAATCCTATTGGGAAGTTAGATACTGTGATTCTGCTCAAAAACCCAAAAAGTAATGTGAATTTATGAAGAAAACAAAAGACGGAAAGGGGAAAATAGTGGAGATATGTCCTGTAATTCTTTTGTTTGCCTTTTCTTTACAAAAATACTAAGGATTTGAGATGCATGGTGGAGAGACTTTTCTGTGTGTGTGTGTGTGTGTGTGTGTGTGTGTGTGTGTGTGTGTGTGTGTGTACGCACCTGACCGGTCCACCTCCTCTCTTTCTCTTTCTCTTTAACTCTCTCTTGTATCTTCTCCGAACACCTGGGAAGTGAGTCCTGGTCGCTCGGAGGCCTCGCCCTCCCTGCTGTATTTACCACCACTGTTGATTTAGTATCAATACTCCGCAGCGTGCTAATGCCCTCAGCCGAGATTTACACTGATGTCAATACACCGCGGTAATGAGGTTGGGTGATTGTTTACTGACGGCGCGTCGTGACGCTCACAGGAGATTTACTTATGGCGGGTGAGACTCTAACGATGCAGGGTTAGGGGTTCAATTCCCCTGTGGCTCAGAGGGCAGAGCGTTAATGGAGTGTAACTGTCAGAGGTGGGGACTCGAGTCACATGACTTGGACTCGAGTCACAATTTTATTTGCTTAGACTTGAGGGTTTTTTTTGTGAAATCATCTTACTACGCTGTTTCAACAAATGTTACTTTTTTCATTTACTTGTAACTAATTGTCTTCATTGTTTTATGATGATTTCTTGAAAAAAAGTATTACATTTATAGAAACAAGCGAGATTATCTGCCAGTGTAGTGAGATAATTTGACTAAAATAGCATGAAATAAGCTTGATAGGTCTGGAAACAAGTTAAAATCAGCGAATAGCGTCATTTTTTACAGTGTGGGGCCTCATTTCTAAAAAAAAAAAAAAAAGATCTTTAACTTTATCCCTGTTTCAATCATAAAATCACGATCAACGATAAGCTCCACATTATATCAAGAGTTTTTCTACATTGAAGAATAAAAGGAATTTGATTTAGCTTCTGATTTATCACCGAAAAATCCAGAAAATCAATTCAAGCCACCGATTTTGGCATCAGGATTTTTATTTTTTTTCCATAAATCACAACCCTGGAGCGCTGAGCACAGGCGTTCTCAAAGTAGAAAACGATGACATTTTTGGCCAATTTAGACGAGGCACACACTGCAGCTGTCAGGATGTCAGTCCATGGGAGGGAGGGGGAGGGGAGGGTGAGGGGTGGGGGGGGGGGGGGGGAGAGGGTTTATTCCTCCCTGCCCAAATCCCCCCATCCATCTCTCTTAAAGCTGAGTGCTAAGCAGACAAGCATCCAGTTTTCACATTTTCCAAGTCTTTTGGCGTGATCTCGGCCTGGGATGGAACCCGAAACCGTCCCAGTATCGGGACAGATGCTCTAATTTACACGAGGGTAATTGGAAATTTATCCTTCCAAGTTACACACACACACACACACACACACACACACACACACTTACTTATTCCACCGACACAAATGTCATCTGTGTGTATCGCACTGCCTAAAAGAGGAGTCTCTGGAAGTTTTCATAGAAATTTGGATAAGAAACTTGGGGAGGGGGAAAAGTCTTAATTATGTGACAATCAAACTCAGACCTCAGATGTTTTAATAGCGTGAGCACACACACTCGCTGTCAAAACAAGACATCGCAGTCCAATTTGTATGCGGCAAACAGTGAGGATGATTATCTCAATCATTTGTTCAAAGATTTGCCTCTTAAACACATACGTACACACACACACACACACACACACACAGAAAAAAGCAGACATGTTCACACACAATCAAAGACAGTAAAACCCCTTAAAAGCACACTAACTCACACTAATGCTCACACAAGCAGGAGTGCACTTGTCTTACCTATTCATGTAGTGACAAACAAATTCACACAGTCACACACACACACACACACACACACTCCCTGACTCCCCTCCTCCTATAAACAAAGCTATCATCTCCCCATTAACATGCTGTTGACCTGTTCACATTTGATATTAATCAGGCAGTGAT
>NW_027282948.1:67500-177236 GCF_046629955.1 Centroberyx affinis | reverse complement strand
ACATTTGAGGGGATGTTTGTGTCGTGGAAATCTGTCAAAAGCACTGGACTCATACACAAAGTAAAGACACAAGCCACTTACTGATTTTGAAGATTAATGAGATTATTATTGAGTCAATAATAAGGAGACATAAGATCACACCAAAGCTTACATCAGTATGTCTCAACTAAAAAACAAAATACTTGATCTTATATAGTTTTCTAAGAGACAAAGAAATGATCTGTGGTTGGTCAATGCATATTTTCTTAAATACTTTCAACCAATTGGCACAAAGCCATGAGAGAGGGCATCCCCTGATCATGCGTCTACCACATGTGTTTATCATACATGCAGTCATGTTATAGGACACCTTCAAAACAGAACCTCAACATCTGGTTTCACTTAAATGTCTCTACTAGGGTCTCTTTGTCCATAATATAGGTGAAAGGTAAATCAGAACATAATGAATAAATGATAAAACTAGATACTTGACTTAGTTTACCTTGACATTCCCCCCTTTTTATCATTTATCAACATGACCCCAACACATCAACCTTCACATATGCACGAGCCAGAGACATGAGCAAAACATCCATTATGAACAACCAAATCATTGTTACACATAGAGGTCATCAACCCCTGTGCTTTGTATATCCGGATCCAGGTAGAATTTCAGCTGTTGAAAGTTGTTTTTATCATCAAAGTCTTAACATTTATCATCATATTGTATTGCTACAGCAGTTAGTGAGATAGTGTTGAACTTATGAATCATAGCTTTAGCACAACTCAGAAAACACATAGCTATCAAAAATAACAACAGTATGGTTCCTATAACAGACAAAATTGTCTCCAGTATACCTGAACCAAAAATATTTGTCAACCAGCTATAGAAAAGGATCAGCAAAACTGGGCTGGAAACTAGACCGAAAACGGTTCAAAACAAAAATAACATCCGTCAAATTATCTGTAAAATACAGGAACCACCAGTAGAATTGAATGTTGCACATAAACCTCCAGTCTTAGCTAATAAAAATCCAAGACTTGCTGGTGTCTTAACAAAGTCAATCTATGGGACTTCAAAGTCTCCTTAATGAATGAAAAACCTTTCACAGTTGCATTTGCAAAACCATCCATAGTATAAGACAGGTTATCTAGCTGTAAAGCTAAACGAGATACTCTTATCTGTGGATAGAAAAAATGTACCACCTTCTCATACCAGGGGATATCACGGTCAAAAGTTGTTGTAGCTACGAGATCTATAATAAGAGGTCTAAGCTTCCTAACACGAATGTCATTCAAGCCACTTGTTTCAGTTGAAGAAGTATTTTGCCACTGATTTGTTGTTCAAATTAAATGTACTGGTACTGTTAGATGAGCATAACAACATCCTAACTAATACCTGGGTAAATAATAGTAATTTGATTCATTTTATTTCTTACATTAATTCCTCCCTTTTGTCACAGAGTGACAACTAAGATGAAAATAAAATGAAAGCTAGATACATCCTACCCTATGTATACTTCACATTACTTCTGAGAATTACAAGCAAGCTTCAAATTAAATTAGGGTAAAAAACAACAACACAATAAAGCATGTTATCTTCAACCCATGAGCTTTACACTCAGTAGAAGGCCACCACACTGGAGAGGTTACTAGCACATCCGATGCAGAGTGGTTTCGTCTCGTTCTTCAAAAGCTGCTTCGTCGTTGTCACTATCATCCTAGAAGGCAGATGCATTTTGCAAAGTGGAAGAAACAGGAAAAAAACGTAGCAGCTTTAGCTACGGCATCAGCAACAGCAGTTCCCAATGAAACTGGATCAACACCACCTGTGTAAGCCTGTCATTTAAAAACAGCATGAAAATGATAACACAAATTGAAAGCATATTGATAGTCTATGTAGAGGATGAGGTCTTTACCAACACCTAGAATAAAAGCACGAGTTAAGGCAAAGAATTCTGCTGCTTGCGCAGAAAAATGTCCTGGAAGCTTAGCACTTCCAACAACATCATATGCAGTGCAAACAGCATAAGCAACACAAGGAACACCATCTACAAAGAAAACACAGTCAGGGTTAATCAGTGATATATCAAACAAGGCATCACAAGGTTTGGCAGCAATATCAACAACCTATAAGCAGCAGTGGGATTCACCATCTTCCACTGTAGGGAGAAGTGTGGAAGGGTTAAAACAATACAGCACTTCAGAATAACATGAGACATAGACCCTCATTTATGAAATGAACGTACGACAGAAAACTGGGCGTACCGTCATTTCCACGCAAAACTCAGCATTTATCAATTTGGACGTAAGCGGAGGCTACGATCAAATCTCACGTTAAGTCTCAACTCGTGTAACAAGTTTTCGAGTCAACGTGGACTTGCAGTGCAGCATAGTAAATCTGGCTGAGTCGGAAAATTGTTATTAGACCATATAGTATTCTGACTGGCATCTAAGCATATGCAGCCACATATCCATCACTTAAAAATATGTAACCTATGGCAAAATATTCTATTTTGTAAAGGCCTACATCGACTATGTGTCATATCCCTAACATGAATAAGTATTTTCAAATTGTTAACGGGGTTAACAGTTTTCTGGTGTAAGATTCATTTCTCTTTCATTTTGAGATAGCCTACTTGTTTGAGGTGTGACCATTTTTCCTTCACCTAAATGTAAAGAATTGCGATACAAGCTTTATATTAGGCTATTATTATATATGGTATACATATCACGGATGTATAATTAAATATTCAAACGTCAGCTGAAGTTCAATTGTCCACGGCAACGCAGTTGATCGCAGCAGTAATTTCTTTCCATACTGCATTTTTCCGACTTCCTTTGATAACTTTCCAGGCTGCCAAATAGAACTAATTGATTCAATTGGACTTTGCGAGTTTCTATATGGAGATCGGAGAAGTTTCTCTTCTTGGACGTATTACGCATCTCCATCTCGTAAACTCTAGGGACGAGACCCCTAAACCAAGAATATTTAAGGGCATGATATTTAAATTAAGATTGTTTTCAGTCGCGGCATTTATCAACGGCCGATCATTCTTACACTGTAATTGGCGAGTTACGAACGTTTCATGAATCACACGTGAACCCTGTCGTAAGATAATTTCTGCGCGCCAATCTGCGCTAGTTTCTACGCTAGATTGATAAATGAGGGCCCAGTAAGTAGAACATTCCACCAATGCAGCATCTTTGTAGGAGTTAGGTGAGCAGTCTTAGCCTGAAGAATGAAAAAAATGGACAGCATGTGAAACATAAACGGTTAAAGAACACATAACAACATTGTCAGCAGTTATAAAGACAGCTTCAGTAGCTGCAGCAACAGACCTAAAGCATAGGACCGTTGCTCTCTCAGTCGTAGACAGGTGTTTAGAGAAATAGCCAACAGGGCGCTGTTTGTCACCATGAGACATGAGAGTCAAAACAGCTGATATAAACCCATCTTGTTCAGAGACGAACAGATTGAAGGGTTTATTATAGGGAGTCCTAAATAGGAAGAACTAGAAAGAGCCTATTTCAAGTCAGTAAATACTTTGTCAGTCTCAATAGTCCAAGTCAGGGGGTCAGTCATGGCCAAATGTTTACCACCGTTCGTGATGTCATACAGTGGTAGAGATATCTCTGGATAGTCACGTATCCATGGGCGGCCGTAGCCTACAAGACCCAAAAACGACATCATTTGCTTGCAGGTTTTGGCACCTCCAAAATTGCTATTCCGCGTTCGGGATCGAGTTTACAACCGTCAGGTGTGACAATATGTCCTAGATAGCGTACGGACTATAAAACCAGCTGGATTTTATCTTTTGAGACCTTGTATCCATTCTCTGCTAAGTAACAGAGAAGGGAGACAATGTCTATTTTGCAGGCCTGCTCAGAAGGGGAACACAACAAAAGATCATCCACATAATGTACTACCACTTAGGGGACTCCCAACCTGAGAGGTTCTCAGCTACAGCCAGAACAAACAAAGTAGGGCTGCTTGAGAAACCCTGAGGCATACAAGTCCACATGTAGCGCTTACCATTTAAGGTGAAGGCAAACCAGAACTGGGAGTCAGGATGCACAGAAATGCTGAAAAAAGCATTTGCCAGGTCAATCACAGTAAACCAACAAGAATCAGATGAGACCTAAGACATTAGAGTTACCACATTTGGTACTGTGGACGCTGGATGTTACACAATGTCATTTACAGCTCTCTAATCTTGAACAGGTCTTCAACCACCGTTTGGCTTTCTAATAGGCAGAAGAGGGGTATTGCAAGGAGAATGTGGGCATTCCACGATGGCACCTTTTTTTTTTTTTTTTTTCAATGACTCAATAACAGGAGCAATTCCCCCTACAGCCTCTAGGCTGAGGGAATATTGTCTCTTACATGGTCTGAAGAAAGATTTTGGTTCTTCCACTATAGGTGTTGCTGTTTTCATACAGCCAAAATCAAATTTACTAGTAGTCCATAGCAGTTGCTAAAGGCATGTGAAAAGAATAGAGAGTGGTGTCTTTCTCTTGGTGAAAAAAAACAAAACAAAACATCCTCATCTACATACTCTGTGAGATCCCAAATATAACCATTATGTGTTGTCATAATAAAAATACCTAGTGTTTTAGAGGAGAAAATAATACCATCCGGACTGCAGTACATATTTATTCCCAAAGCACACATAAGATCATGTCCCAACAAATTATCTGGACAAAAATCTGTCAACAAAAAAGGATGATTTCCTTTGTAATCACCTTAAGTGACAGAAAGTGGTTCAGAAATCGGTTTTAACACCAGGACTCCTGATGAGCCAATTGTTTTTAAAAAAAATGTTTTGTTGATTGGGTGCATTTGGGAGCAACTTAGACTGCACAACGGAAACATCTACACCAGAATCAACCAAAAAGAACACCACTTCATTTCCTACTCTCAAACTTAATTTAGCTACTTTCTGTCTCTATGGGTAGTGTTTTAATATACTGACCATAAGTTATAAGTTCAGTGTCTTTCTGTTCATCTGAGCTATACTGTTCACCTCTCTGACCTGTTCCCTCTGTCTCCTATGTGTTATCTGACTGGAATCCTGGAGCATTCACAGACAGTCCTAAGAGTTGCATGTGGCCAGGATCCATCAGGTGCATTCTCACGTTTTCGTAGGCCAGACCTGTGATTTGATGAACAGTCATGAGCCATATGGCCATACCCTTTACAGTTGCAGCACTCCAGGCATTGCTGGTTAGGAGGCTGTGTGGGTGGTTGTCTTCCATAGCCTCTACCTTCACGTTCTCGTCCTCGGTGTACTTCATTGCCTCGATTTCCAGTCTGTTGATAAAACATTAACTATGCAGATTGGAATTTCTTACTGTGTTTCTACTCAATGTCACTCTGGTTCCTTTCAGTGTAGAGGACATAAGCCCAGACTTCACTTAGGGGTTTGGTTTCCCAGACGATGCACGCAGCCACAGTTTGGCTCTTCAGAGTTGAATGGAGACCTTGTATCAACGCATTCTTCAGCAGGTTGTCGTAGGCATCATTATCCTGGTCAACACCAGAATGGGCAGCAAACACAGATTCCATTCTAGCACGATAATCAATGGCAGACTCACCATCATTCTACATGGTCCTGCAGATTTCAGGCCAACTGGTACGCAGGGAAAAAGCAGTTTTCACAGCAGTAGAGCTTATCCATCTAGTCTCTGTATTCCTGGTAATCTGGATCATAGTTTGTGTGCCGGCTGGCTTGATGTTCGGCCATCTTAACAGAAAACACCTACGGTATACTGCTTCTACCTCTGCCAATGTAGGGTGACACATTGTCAACAACTGTTTCATTGCAACCTCCCACTTCTCACCTCCAGTTTTGTGGGGGTCTGGCAATTCTTTGGCAACTTCCTTCAGTTCATCAGGTTATCATGGCCTGTAGACCAATACATGTGGCTGCCAGAAGCCTTGACTTCCATCTGCAGGTTCTGGTTACTAATTCAGAAACATCATCATAGGTATCTGGGTCACCGTGTCTGTTTCCTGCTTAGCTGACATGCTGCGAATCTGTGGGCAGTGAAAAACAAAAGGGAAGGAGGTGGAGTCTGCATAGAAAGGAGGTGGTGAAAGCCCTGATGAGTCTTCCTCCTTCTTGAGATCAGACCCTCCCATTCTCTGTAGAAATGGATAGAATCCAATGGTTGATGGAGGTGGAACCTCCAAAATGTCGTGGAAATCTGTCAAAAGCACTGGACTCATACACAAAGTAAAGACACAAGCCACTTACTGATTTTGAAGATTAATGAGATTATTATTGAGTCAATAATAAGGAGACATAAGATCACACACAAAGCTTACATCAGTATGTCTCAACTAAAAAACAAAATACTTGATCTTATATAGTTTTCTAAGAGACAAAGAAATGATCTGTGGTTGGTCAATGCATATTTTCTTAAATACTTTCAACCAATTGGCACAAAGCCATGAGAGAGGGCATCCCCTGATCATGCGTCTACCACATGTGTTTATCATACATGCAGTCATGTTATAGGACACCTTCAAAACAGAACCTCAACATCTGGTTTCACTTAAATGTCTCTACTAGGGTCTCTTTGTCCATAATATAGGTGAAAGGTAAATCAGAACATAATGAATAAATGATAAAACTAGATACTTGACTTAGTTTACTTTGACATGTGTTTCTTGCAAGTAGGAGAAAAAGTACCGTGAACGCCTGTAATCTTTCCAGACGTACCTTGATGGTAAAACTGGACTCTGTATGTTTTTGTCATCTAGTGATTTTAACCTGGAATAATTTGTCAGTGAAATTATATTCAGTGCATAGTTGTATTGATTATATAATTAAAATTTAACAAGGGAGGTCTAGGGAGATCCCTGGCAGTAGGGTAACTCTATAGAACTTTCCTACTGAATTCTCCATACGAAAGGCATCTGAATATATCACAACTCTATTATCTTCGTTCCTAAAAGTTATGTGCGCTTACATTAAAAGCACCCTATTGCCTCCCACCCTAAAACTAGTGAGAATTTATATCATGTTGTATACTTACTCATCACTTTCCTATGTGTTTCCCGTCCAGAGAGTCAGAAGAAGAAGCAGAACAATCAGGACGACTCTGATGAGGAAGATGATGACGATGAGGCAGGACCATCATTTCAGCATCCTGCCACTGTCCAGCCACAGGCAGGCTACACTGCTCCTATGGCCCAGCCTGGGATGCCTCCTGTGGCTGGAGCACCAGGGATGCCTCCTGGAGGATACCAAGGCAAGGCCATAGTGATTAGCTGGACTAATTGATTTAACAGTGTTGTCTTTTTTCCTTGTCTTTTTTGGGGATATAATTCACATTTATTTCTAATGAAGACTCTCCAATTGTTTACTTGGGTCGTTGCCCTGGTTTCTTGTGAAGTAGCAGAGGGCACCGGCTCATTGCATACACATAATGTGTTGCTCTGTATAATGCTGTGCATGGCCACCTGTATGTTTTGATGCAGTGTTGCATTGTTAGTAAGCTAAAACTGTCCTCTATGTCTCTTCATCACAGGAATGCCTCCTATGATGCCGGGCGTTCCTCCCATGATGCACGGGATGCCGCCTGGCATGCATGGAATGCCACCAGGGTAAGAGTTCACTCATTCCATTGTTGATCATTAATCTTATGCATTTGCATCAACTTTTGGGATGTTGGGTCATAACGACTTGCCATTTTATCATAGTTTTAGTCCTAATTTAGAGAAATGTTGGTTTTAATGCTTTTTGCAGCATGATGCCAATGGGAGGGATGATGCCTCCTATGATGCCAGGGATGCCCGGTATGCCCCCAGGTGAGCAATGGTTGTATTTTAGAAGAGAGACAGTAAAATTATTGTATTGTACATTAAAGTCTGAATTTTCAGATGTGTGACTTAATTGGTCATTTTGTTTTTCAACAATATTCTGTGTGAAATGTTTGTTTGCTGAAATTATTTCACAAATTGAATCAAACCACTGAATGTCAACATTACAATTGCTGTTATTGTACACTTAAAAAGATTTTTTTTTTAAATTGAGAAAAGGATGTTCTGTCACGATGGAGAAATTGAGGATTATGCTCTTGAACACATTATTTGAATGCAAAATTATACCCGTCTTGTGTGTTCTTTAGGAATGCCGCCTCACATGGCTCCCAGGCCCGGCATGCCCCACATGGCCCAGGCCGCCGCAGCAGGAGTGATGCCCAGCCGACCGGCAGTACCAGTGGCCCAACCCGCCGTCAGCAAGCCTCTCTTCCCCAGCGCAGCACAGGTGGGCAGCAGAAGGACCTAAAATACTTTTTTTCACCTAGCTTTCAGAGAGGTGTACAGATAACAGCACCAGTGTGGTAAGCACAGTTGGTCAAAAACTCTCTGAGCACTCAACAATCTTAAGGAAGAAACAAAAAGATATTTGAACTCTTTCAAATGCCCTATGAATGGACAAAGCACTGTTGGAATTAAATTTGCACGCCTTATGTGAGGTTGGAAAATCCGGCTTTGGCTTTTTCATATTTAGAGGTTTGTGTAATCCTGTTCCCCTTTTCAGAAAGGTAGCGTTCTCCTCTTTTCTATGTATTTAATACCCCTATGCTTTCTTATATATATCTTTATGTAAAAATCAGTATAATTTGTTTTTCCAAGATTTAATTTTTTTGTCACCTTTTTCCATTTCCTGTTTTCTATCAGATATTCCTCCTTTCCTGTCCTCACCGTCCCATTTCCTGTTCCATTATCACTCTGTTTTGATAGTAAACTATGTTCTCACCGTTGAATCTAGATAGATTATTTGCTCTGCTCTCCTCTACCCTCCTCTACGCTGCAGATGGGCTCTGGTGCTCCCAGCAGCACAGCAGCCATTTCCTCTCCACCTGCAGACCCTCAGTCTGCCTCCTCCCAGCCTCCCTACCCTAACACACCACAAGTACGCTGACTGACAGGACTTTGAATTGGACCGTGGCAGCAGCATGTCGCTTATTTATTAACGCTGACTGGCTGTAAATCCCTTTCAAATTAGGCTGATTACTAACAGTGTTTGCCCACTTGTGTAATAACACTAGCACGATTGTCATATTGTCAATCTCAGTGGATGATTACCCCTGGGAAGAACTGGCCTTTTGTTTTGTTTTTTATTTCTGAGCTTTATTTCTGCGCATGCGCTTCATTTATTTAACACAGAATGAGGAAGAGCCAGATATTTTCATTTCATTTTGCTCAGGCATGACTTGCCTCATCCACCCCTCAATTCTGCAATAGCTACCCATCATGTTTTGAAATGACTTCTCACGCAACGTGTAACATATTGTCAATATTGAGAAATACTCGAGAGCTTGCAATTCTGGATGTCTAAGGCTGCACAATTGTATGTCATGATTTTTGTTTAAACTATTAATAATTGTTCTGATGCTGAAAAATGTAATTCATTTTATTTAGAAAGTTCCCTGTAGTTAAAAGTAATCATGATGTTTGCTATGAGATTTAAAAGTGCAATAATGGTGCAATTGTTATCTTCCCCAAATCATCAAGACTAATAATTGTGGCTAATAATCGTGATCACAATATGTAGGAGTCTAATTGGAACATCATTTCCACATTAAAACTGAAACACTAATATTTTACTTGGATTGAAGAATCGACAGTATTTTCATTTGGCAATGTTTCTGTCGATTACTTTTAGTATTTTGTTATATAATGATTATTTTGCCTCTATTGTGCAGAAACCTCTGAGATTTTTGTACATCTTGGGGTGGAAAAAGTGGAAAAGTACTAATTTCCAGTTATTTTGACCTGTCCATTACCTTTGTTTCTGTCTCTCTGCACAGGCCCAGCACAGTGCTTCAGGAACTGCAGCTCCAAACTCCCACAGCACAGCTGCCTCCACCGAACCCCCCAAACCAACATTCCCTGCCTACACCCAGCCCTCTGCCTCTTCTTCCTCCTCCTCTTCCTCTTCTTCCTCCTCTAACCCCTCTAGCAGCACTGTGGCCAAGCCCCCAGCCACAGTGACCAGTAGTAAGCCTGCCACCCTCACCACCACGAGTGCAACCAGTAAGTTGATCCACCCTGATGAGGATATCTCACTGGTAAGTTGCTTGAACTTTGCATTTTGCCCTTTCACAGTAAGTAATGACTGATACACGTAATAGTGCATTCTGTGTGCTGGAGTTGGTAGAGGATATTTAGTCTGGCCAGTATTTGACTGTCATGCTCATTCTGAGTATCAATATCATGATCAGCATGAAATTGGACATTCATGCCAATATTTCTGCCAAATTTTAAATTTGAGTGCATATCCTTGCACTGCCAGTTATGACCTCATACTCTATGTATAACAGTATTTTCTTTTTTTAGTAATGGTAGAGGATGGTTCATTTCAGATTATCTGGTGGGCCGAATTTGACCATTATGAATATCATCAGCAGTCTGAAATCAGTGCAGCGATAGTCATGCCAAAATTGGTACCATATTCCTCAACGGAGTGTTTTACGTATTAATCTTTGCACTGTAAGGGGCATAACTATGTTTCTTTAGTCTGAGTGTTGGCTGTGTGTGTTGTCCCTGCCAACAGGAGGAGAGGAGGGCCCAGTTGCCCCGTTACCAGCGTCTCATCCCCAGGGCGGGCCAGGCCCATGTGGCTGCTCCCCCAGTGGCGGCCGTGGGTGGCATGATGCCGCCACAACAAGGCATGCCACCGCAGCAGCCTGGCATGAGGCATCCCATGCATGGTATGACATGTCTGAGTTGCACAAAAGGAAATTAATCTGTAATGTAAAATATCCTGCAAAAGCTTTATTTCAAGCCAAGTGATCAGGTGCTCAGATTTGGATGTTTTTCTTTAAAAGTTGCCATGCTTTGTAAATATAAGAGATGTCCAAACACTGTTTTTAAATTTTATTTGTTTCATTACAAGGTCACATACTTGGAATTGACTATGAAAATTAGTAGCAGCATTGACCCATCCTGTGTTTTGTCCTCAGGTCAGTATGGTGCCCCTCCCCAGGCCATGCCAGGCTACATGCCTGGAGGGATGCCTCCATATGGGCAGGGTCCTCCGATGGTCTCCTACCAGGGAGGCCCTCCCATGGGCATGAGACCTCCTGTCATGTCTCCAGCTGGGCGCTACTGAAGCAGCAACGCAGCCACCGCACTAGGTTTGGAGGTTAACACCTTTCTCTCATCCTTGTGCTTTTTCAAACCTAGCCACAAGCAATGAGCAGTAAGACCAGTGGTGGTGAAGACACAAATTATCCATTATAACATATGGACATTTAATGTAACATCTTTATTGGGAAACAGCCAAACACCACATAAGTTGATGATGACAACAATTTTGTCGTTATTTGATTACATGTGAGGATATTTTTTCCATAGGTTTCACTCAGGTTTATAGAAGTGAAGTGTGTTTAAATATGGTTCATATTGCTTTTGAAGCTGCTGGAGTTACATGAACGTACCAACCCCTTACAAAGGCAAGTTTCTCTTGTAAACATTTGATTATTTTTTATTTTTATTTTTTTCTTTGGTAGAATGATTGAGGCCCTCACAGCACACTTAGGTGCTGTTGGACTTGCGTCCCCAACAGTGGTTGGTGAGGGTCTCAGTGACGAAAATGATTCCAACTAAGTAGTGTTACAGATCCATGACTCATCAGTCTAGCTTTATTCTTATTTCAGGTTTATTTTTAATGATATTTCATGGTCAAAAGGGTAACTGTATGCATCCTTTGTAATGTTTTAAGAATCTATGTTGTAATAAAATCCATC
Organism: Centroberyx affinis; assembly: GCF_046629955.1. Classification (NCBI taxonomy): domain Eukaryota; kingdom Metazoa; phylum Chordata; class Actinopteri; order Beryciformes; family Berycidae; genus Centroberyx; species Centroberyx affinis. The sequence goes on along the minus strand of NW_027282948.1, from coordinate 165,488 downwards.
TTGAAATCCAATGCTGGTTTGTCCTGACGTACCTGGAGGTGAGTCATCATGAAGGTTTGTACTAGTGTTGTATTTCATCTTAAGGCTGGGTTAAACTACAAGATTTTATTAGGAAATTAAGTTTGCCACCATCAAATCCTTGGTGAGCTTGCATTGAAACCTCATAGAAAGACGGAGGATGTTAATATTCAATATTTAAAGCAAATGTTGCTTTATGTCAATACAATGACTGACACAATGAATTTATTTGATGCAATTGACATTTAGTTTGATCAAAATCTTGTAGGATCCACCAGCCTATACTGAGATATTGGCCAAATTTTGGTGCCAAATATTGCATGTTACATCATGGTATGTTGACATAACACTGGATGCAGATTTTATTATGAATCTCATAGGAATAGTAAACCTACACAGCAATCAAAGAGAAACTAAACTTCATATTGATTCCAATATCATTTTACTTTGTAAACACTACTTAAACTTGCATGAATGCTACAATGTTTAGTGTTTTTATTTCTCATGGTCATGTCCTCATTATGCACCACCAAGTATGTATCCTTATTCATAACCTTTTACATAGTCATAGGTCACAGTATCTGCTGCAAGGGGATAGTTTGCTGCATAAACAGCAGTTTGGCTCAATATGTAGTCCAAATTAAATTGTTCCAAATAAACATTTTAAATCTGGACATGATAGACTTGGTTCAGTAATATCAGCATAAAGTTAACTGTCTGTATACCTTGTGAATAAACGTCATTCCTCTTGCATAGACTTAGACAGGAGGTGCACTGAGGACATGAGTGTTTGTCATTCAGGGCTGTGGTATACACTTGGGTTAAGAGAAATGGTAGGTAACTGGTCAGCATTGAGTACTTCCAGGTATCGGTGTGGCACATTTTATTCTCTGCCCACATCACTTAATGCTTTGTATGTTTTTGTCACCTGTAGCCCATCCATATCGGCTTTTCAGCCTTAAAACCCACTCAGCTGGCATGACAGGTCAGTTAAACCCAGTAAGTACCTGCTGTTTATTGTAGTGTGGGTCTATTCTGTACAACTGGATGCTAGGCCAAGTATTACATGAGATGTATTATGTTGGGAGTATTTTTTTGAAATTCACAAGATAACAGGATTGTTGTATGGGCGTCGTGTCTAGAGGATTATCTTTAGTCTATTTTAGAAGATGATCTTGGCACTGAAATGCTTTTAGGACACGTCTATTCTTTTTCAGTTATCCAAAGGTCTAAAAGACTTGATGTATCAAAATGTGAATGTTGAATTTTGACAATATCATTTACTGATATTAATGTCGTGTGGTGTAATGGTCACCTCTTGTCCTGTCTGATGTTGGAAGTAATAAATGGAGCAAATGTGTGGAGAGGCATCTGGCATTTAGCACCAACAGGGTAAGTAGCCAGTCATGGCCTTTCTAAGATAGTGATACAGGTTTATTACTGTTGTGTTGACAAACTTCCATAACTTTTATTGTAGTAAATTTCAGTGGTGGAGGACTAATACAACTACCATTTGATACTACTGTAAACTGAATTTATTTAATGGGTTATTTCTACAAAGAATATTAGATCTGTCAGTAAACAAGTTTGACACTGAGCAATTGCCCATCTGGAAAAAATGAGCATTTTTTCATGACACATCAAACTATATGCATATCATCTGTAACTGGAAAATAATTTTTAAATTCCATGATTTTTGCAGGCTTTGCATTACCATAGGGATACAGATAACCTGCAATCCATTTTTATCTTAAGAAATGGCATCAGAGCATTTTTGACAATATGCTTTTAGAATGTTCTTGGCGCCATAACAAACATTGGAAATTATTTAATTCAAGAGGATACTACGGCTTTATCAAATGATTCTCCCCCCCAACCCAAATGATGGCTTTAAAAGGGGGGGGGGGGGGGGTACTGCCTTTACCTAGACTAAACATTTTATAAAAAGTTGAATCTCAGCAATACAGTGGTATAGACTAAAACTGTCCTGTCCAATCAAGATTTTTTTCCCTTCCAACACAAATCTTGTTCTGGGATCCAATGTATCTATTTATATAGTTTAAAAAATGGTATTCAAATGAATGCAAGCTGTCCTCTGAAAAACAGTTGTCTAGAACTCTTAAGGGAATTGTTCAATAGGTTAACTGCTGTCACTTGTAAACATTTATTGCAATGGAAATGCCATGTATCAAAATGTCAAGCTCATCTTTTCATTAATATGAATAAAGATTTATGTATTTTACTACCTTGTGTTCTTTTTTTCTTTGAAAACTACTGCATGCCAGTGTGAGGAGAAATCAACAGCTGATGTCCTCTTAACACCATCAGATGGCATACTGCAGTAGCGTGCTCACTGCAAAACCAGTATGCCACCTAGTGGTGTTTGTGGTTCCTTACTGAAAATGAGAGCGTTGACAGTAGAAGGCCTGTTCGGAGAAAATGCAACCAACTAATTAAAGTCACAATGAAACTGCTTCCTAAATGTGATGCAGTTCTTGTTTAAACAGAGGTGGTGAGAGATCATTCAAAGGTGTAAACCAATGGAATATCACTTGTAATTTGAATGTACACCTCCTGGTACATGATGCTATTTTCGGTTTCCCAGGAAGTAAAAGTAATGAGATTTTGATATAAAAATCCAATAAAATAATTATATTATAAGCTAAAAGTCAAAAATGTTTTTTTTTTTTTTTTTTTTTTCATTTCAGTATGACTTTAAAGAGAGGTCAGTCAAGGCCAGAGATGGGCAACCATGTTCCGTGGAGGGTCATGTCTGTTTTCACTCCAACCCAACACCTGCATACTCTTGGGCCTCCATGGCACATGATTGCCCTGTCCTGGTCTAGGCTATAGAAAGTTTACAATTGATCCCTGAAGGAGAAATTGATCTTTATGCATCCTTGCTCAAGGACTCTTCAGCAGGGCAGATGCTTGCTGCCACGGGGATTGAACTTGGATCTTCCAGTTGAAGGAACTGACCAAGTCACCCTGCTGCCCACAAATGGCTCATTACTTAATTACTTAATCATTACTGCGCTGCTCTTTAGATCAGAAAGGAATGACCTCCCACAGGACATTAGTTTTTACTAATCTAATCCAAGACTTTCTCTCTCAGCGGTGTTGCAGGGCTACAGTTTCATTAGCTCTGCCAAAGGATTTCAAGCCATTTGAGTAGTAAACATATTGCATTAATGGGAACTGAGATCTGATCCATCCACCTAAACTGTGTGCATTTCTGTGTGTGCTTCCTCTTCCTTGAGCCTTGAGGTTTGAGGGTGGAGCTACATGGAGTTCCTCTTGGTCTTCCTCTCTTCACTTAATACCCTTCTCATAATCTCATGCACTTGTGGGTGACGGTAATAGTGCTGTCATGGTTTGCATCACTGATGAGACTCTTAATTAGTGTTTGCAGACGGTGTTACTGAAGATGGCGAGGATCCAGTATGCGGCTTGTGTTTGGATACTGCTCATCACACAGACCAGGCCGGGTGAGTTTTGTTGCGTGTCTGCAGGTGTTCAGGGCTGGTGGTCTCATTATTTGTGTGCTTGTTCTAGTTTGTGGTGTTGCCTTTGTGCTGAACAAACCACCAGTGAAGTACAAATGCGTCATCAGACCTTCCTTTGAATTATTGTAATTGTTTCACTTTCTAACATTTCATTTCTGATGATTTGAGAGAGACAATTAATTGTTAATTGTTAGTTTAGTTCTTATATGGCTCATTCTGCAGAAGTGGTTCAAATTGAGGGTTAGGGTAAAAAATGAAAATTTGTATTGTTTTTCCAAAAATCTGTCATAACGTGTTACAGTATTTAAGACAGACACAAATCTTCTAGATGTACAGTGCAATCTCCTCGTATTTTCATAATCTGCATTTTATTTACTAACTCCACCATATTTTGTCCTAACCGAAACCAAATGTAAAAACTGCTATAAAATAAAATTAGAAACCCAATTAATAATGTCAATTTACTGCATTAGAAAAGAAAATTTTCTGAAAATTTTCTTGGCTTCTCTTGAATTTTTTCAACTATCTTGAATTCCTCTTGAATTAATCTGATTAATGAAACTCATAGAAAAGTCAAAGTACAAAAATTCCCTGTAAAAGTGACAAATCAGATCATATGAATTTGATAGTTTGTGATTGACTTGATATAAATCCTCATCAACACCTCAGCTTAGATTTGTGGTAGATTTTTAACTGTGAAACAACTCAGATCTGTAAACTAACTCAGTCACTCTCTCACTTAACTCACGGTTCGCCCATCTGCCCCCCTAGTGGCCATTAGGAGGCATGGCAATGTCTACAGGTGACGCACACTGAACAGGCTCTGAACTGTGTGGGCTGTTAAGCATCTATGATCTATGTCCTTGATATTATTCCAAATTTTACCAAACATGAGGTGTTTCGGTTGTAAATGCATCATTGCGGCTGAGACACATAACAACCGGTAAATGACATAAAAAGTGCGTGCATATCCTTAATCCATTTTATTTGGACAATAAAATATGGAACAAGGAATAACAACAGTAAGCATGTCATCCCCCATGAATGATTAAGTCCCTGTCTGGGTAAATCAGTATACGCCACCTTGTTCTGAGCTGTAATTGTAGTCTGAATGATGGGATGACATGTTTGCTGTTTAGGCCTAGGCTACTTGTTTGTTGTGGAGGTCCCTCTCAAAAGAAATGGCATGGACCTCATCAGGCTCATTAGACCAAAGTGCACATTTAGAAGTGATAGAAGTGTCCCCAGATGAACCAGTCCCGTCACAACCGAAACATCACCATTTGTTTCTGTTAACACCATCTTGGCTAATTGTGGTCACAAAAGAATTAGCAAGCACGTCTAGAAACCACTGCTTTCAACAGACGCGCCTTCCATTCAGTCAAATCTATTGCAATGAAATCCAATTGATAATTCGATCTTAATTAATATGAAAACTTGACTCTTGAAACCACAGACCAATTTTCATAATTTGGTGGACAGTTATATGAAAATGCTAAAACATAACTCCTCGCCATGTGGCCTGAATGTACATGAATACAGTTCAACTTCCTTGTCAATAACATGGGCATGTGGCTAACAGTGGTTTCACATGACAGACTGGAACAAAGTGCGTGTTTTGGGTGTGAGATGAAAATTGGGGACCGTGGTTTTTTTTTTTTAGATGAAGTTTTCAAATTTTAGAACATATTACAAAATAGATTTAATTTTTCCAGCTTATGCTTTTTAAAATGAGTGAATGAGATATGTCAGTATTGTAAAAAATAATTTAGGTATTACTCAAGTATTACACCCCCAAATATGTATAATGTTTGGGGGTGTAATACTTGAGTAATACCTAAATAATACCTAAATTATTATTTTTTTTATAATGGGGACAGTTGCCTCCCAATAGAGAGCAGGGTATAAGTGTTGATTTTGAACCAATTGGCCTTATTTTTGTCACTATTTTTGTCTTGGATTATATTACATCACAAAATTATATAATAATGTATAATAATATATGATTGAAAGCTTTTATTATTTAATTTAGTACTTTTCTTGGAGGGGGATTGCAGTTTCAACCATTTCTATAGAAGGCCTCATTACTCATTGAAAATGTAATGTTAATCCACTAGCCAGTAATTTGTTTACTTTTGCATTATTTAAATGGAGTATTATAATATTCATACTGGAATTTGAATGGTTTCATCACCATTGACCACCATGACTAACTGTTATTTCAACTTGTGCAAAATACTTATGAAATCACAACAAAAAAGCCCCTTTTCTTTTTATACACATGAATAGATTGTTAATTTTTTGTAGCCAAATCTGTAATACCATTACACATAATCGGTATTCCCCAGCCCTGCTTGTGTGACATTTCCCTTTTGTTGTTCTTCTGCCTAGTATGCGGTGACATTCGGTTCCTGGACAGGCACGCGGGGGAGTCCGTGGTCCTTCCCTGTGCGTCCGAGGAGACCGGCCCCGCACCCTTGGGCGTCTACCTGAAGCGCTCTTGGCTGCGTCCCGGCGATGTGCTGTTCATGCTCGCCAACACCAAGTTCTCCGCGCACAACAGTGACGACGACAAGCGCGTCGCTGTCGAGGGAGACCCCAGCAGCCGCTGGCTGAACGTGACCATCTCCCAGCTGAGGGTCACCGACACAGACCGCTACTACTGTGAGTTCGTGGTGGAAGGCTCTCCCGAGGACAGGAGAATACCTGGCAAGACAGAGTTCTTCCTCCACGTCGCTGCTGGTGAGTTTGTGGGAGAGAAACTGCAGTGTCTCCTCAGCACTAATACGTCTGCTAACTTCTTTTACTTGGGGTAAAACTATTCTTCAAAAAGGATGTAAATATTTGCAGTATTTGCTCTCACCTGATCCTCACACATCCTCAAGTCATAACTTGAAAACAAAGCTCATCAGCTGATCTTGAAAGGTCATCTTTCCACACCCACTCACTCACTGTCTATTTTTCCCATGACTCACTTGGGACAGTTGCTTTGCTTATGTTTATGTCCTCTTAACCGAGTTGTCAGATTTAGCCCGGCCACATGTTTCCTCATCTAATCACTCATCCCCCCTCTGCTTTCTGATATTCCTCTCTGCTTCCTTGCACACTCCCCCTCTCCTGCCGCCTTACAGCAGCTTCAACACCTCCTAGTTGTAGGCCATATTGTAAGCATCCTTTTTTTTTTTTTTTGTTTTGTTTTGTGTTGTCCCCCTTCCCCTCCCGTCTGGAGACGGTCCCGGCTCGGCGGACGTAGAGCGGGTGGAGGCGTGCGCCGGGGGCTCGGCGGTGCTGCCCTGCCTGCCCCCGCGCGGCGAGGGCTGGGCCGTGGAGGGCGTGAGCCTGAAGCGGCAGAAGGGCGGCGCGCCCGTGGAGGTGCTGTACCACTCCAAGCGGCACCGCGACGCCTCCCCCCACCTGCTGCCCCCCGAGAGGGTCCTGCTGTCCACGGCGCCCGGCCCCCTCGGCATGGCCTACAACCTCACCCTGCTGCAGCTGCGGCCGGAGGACAGCGCCTTCTACAGCTGCCAGCTGCTCGTGCCCGCCAGGCCCGACAGCGGCACCGGTCTAGGGAGGCGAGTGTTCTTTGTGTCGGTGCAAGGTGGGTCACGGCGCGGTGGGACTCTGCTAATTTGCTTTTTTTTCCCCCCCCAGGGCTTTTGGAGATGCAGCTACCATTTCTTTCTCATGTGGCTGTTTTTCTTCTGCTGTTGCACCCACTGTTTCCTGCTTTTCTGTCGCCTCCTCATCACGCGCCTGTTTGTGTCCATCTGTGACAACACACTGACTTGTTTTTGGTTACTTGCTTCTCCTGGTCAGTTGCCAGATTATTTTAACAGGCAAATATCTCTGTGATGGCAACAAAAAATACAGTACAGTATTCTTTTATTAATGGTGGGCAACATCAGCTAAAGCACTGACACCACTGCTAAAAATGAAAAACAGATTTAGCCCAAATTTTCCCCCACAACACAAAAGGGGATTGGGGTAAAATGAACAAAAGAAGAAAAAAATAGCGCTGCTTGGGTGTCTCTGGTACCTTTGACTGGTGCGCTTTGGTGAAAGGAATCAGTCTTCTTTGAGAAAAAGGATGTACTCAAGTAGATTTGGTCATAAAAAAAAATGTATTAACTAAAACATTAAATAGCTACGCGCTGCAGCTACATATTTTTAGAACAGACAATTCAAAAAAAGGAAAAGCATCTAACGAACAGTTTTAGCACTTCAGCCGCAACTGTCTGAAGTGCTAAACTGAGATGTTGGACTTCACACCAGTCAAAGCAAATAGAAAAAAATGACACCTACCCACCACTGATGTGATCTTTATCAATGAAACTCTCTCACTATACTGCTGCTGTATATTCGGTTATATTTTCCAAATGATGATTTGTCTTGAGTATAATGGCATAATGTAGTCAAACTCAGTCTAGAACTAGGAAGGAAGTTGGGCTCAGTGGTTTGTGCAACTTCCACTGAACTCGTCCCACCTTGAGCCATCTTTTAACCACTTCATGTTTCCACAGAATATCAGAATTGCTTTTATTTTCAAGTGTCGCAAGTGCTTCTTGTGTTTTAAGTAATGTCGTCCTATCGATTGCTCAAGCATATTGACATTTGAACGGGACAATTTAAAGAGCGGATTCCAATGCAGTCCGATGCTGTGGCTCTTGTGTGTGTGTTTGCCTCGTCGACCCGCTTATGTTCCAAACCTTTCCCCCCCCCCTTGCCTCCCCACAGGCGGTCAGTGCGGCTGCTCCAGCTACACCACCCTGCTGTACGCCTTGTCTTCAGCTGTGGCGGTGCTGCTCATCCTCCTGGTTGGAGTTGTGGTGATTTATCGAGTGAGTGGAACGGTTCCTTTTTTTTTTTATAGATGTGCCGGTTCCACACGGCGAGAAGAATATGTCTGTCATACCTTTAATGAATATGGAAAATTACTCTCTTAAAGGTGGAGTATATAAACTGAGGTGTAACCAGCTGTCAGGGACAACACATCTGCTTTTTTGGAGTTCGTGCCGGAGCGTTCGTCTGTTTGACTGCAGCTAACCACAAAACCACATCGGTTTCATAATTTGTTGGTGCCGGCTGTCAACACGTAGCCTAATTTCTTTTCTTTTTTTTGTTCTTCGAATTCACTCAGTACGGTAGTGAAATTCCACTTTTTAGTTGACACTGTGCGAGGGTATGTAGTTGACTACTCCTCCACCTCTGTAACATGCTTCCAGGTAGCAATAACAAAACTGATTTGAAAGAGGAAGTGATGCTTGTGTAGATCCAGTCCTTTTTAGGGACTCCACCATGCGCGAGAGAGAAAATGAAGTCAAGCTTTACACAGGAAATCGAGAGTTTGTCTGTTCGCTGTTTGACGTGTCGTTGCCTTCACTGATTTGTTTTCCTCTCCCCGTCTCGGCTGGCTGTCAGGGTAAAGGGCACCGCAGCGTAAAACCGCAGCCCCAGGCGCCCATCTACGAGGAGATGGTCGGGGTGCAGCCTCTCAGTCGAAAACTGGCCCCCCGCCATCTGGAGGAAACGGACGCCTCCGCATACAGCAACTGCCTCGTGAAGTCCCGGCCGGAGAACCTCTACGACAGCTCCAACGGGGGCTTCAGCGCCACCGAGGAGGATCAGAAATGAGAGGAAGACGTCACGCCGTCGTCCCAGTCAGGTTATGAGCTAGACCAGCTCGCCCCAACTTGCCTAGAACTCACTGGACTCAAACTACTGTCAGTGCTATGTGAAGTTTCTACCACACATGGGACTTAGACCAACACCTCTTGGTGAAATGCACAGCGGTAATAGTAGAAAGTTATAACCAAATTCACACCACTCAAAGCACCAATTATACTCTCTACTCCCAGATTTTTTTTAGTTTTTTTTTTTACATTTATTGGGATGTAATTAGTTTGTACGGATGTTTTGTATTTTTTTCTGGCATTTGTGATGTTTTATAAATTGACTTGTGTTAAAATATTCAGCTTTGCTTTTCTACTGCACTTATGTTCAGCATTCATTAAAATGAACTGCTATAAAAATCACTCCGGCTCAAAGGTGAAGCAAATTTACGAGCACAAAAACAGAAGAGGCACTCAGTAACAGCCAAGAAAAATTGTAATTTATTAATATAGTCCGAAAGAAACTCCATAATCCATGGAAACAATTTTTTTCCGGTGCATGTCCTTAACAATCACATTCTATGAGGAGAAAAAAGAACAACATTAAAAGCCACAACTTTGTATCTCAGTTACAGACATTTTTCCTTAAGGTTTTTTTTTTTTTTTTTTTTTCCAAAGTAAAGAGAAAGGCAAAGGCAAAGTACCCCCATTCCCCCACCCACCCTCCTCCCCTTAGAAAACAGACAGCCTTGAAAGTCATGGGCTTTTTTTCTCAGTACAACCCACAGTGCTTTAGCAGAAGGATAAGCGCTCATTGGTTAAGGATTACACAGCATGGCGACGCAATGTAAAGTTTGCCAAAAACATTAGATGACAATGATAGTAATGAGGAGGGTGAGGGGGAAGAAAGAGCGTAGGAAATTTGAGCGAGGAAAAAAAACAAAACAACAACAACCCTACATCAAACCCTGAACCCCAGAGTCTGAGTCAACAAACACCCACAGTACAACAGCGGGGTTCGGACTCTCTCTCCCTCCCACTTGTGCATAGATCATGATCCTTTAAAAACCAGCTTTATTCCTCCACTTCAACCTGTCTTTGAAAACCATCTGTTACATAAGGAATCTCTCAATTCACTGAATACCTGTCAAAGGAACAGACGTGTTAACAGACAGGAGAGATGATTACAAAAAAAACAAACGAGTAATGCACGATGCTCCTGGACTACAGGATGGAAACTTTAAAGAACAAGTCAAACATACAATTCAGATGCATGTCCTGTCAACTGCCTTGTTGACAATCAAACCATTGATCGTTTTGTTTAAATGTAAAGCAATTTCTACTTAGATTTCACGTGTAAAGCACTCCACTTTTTTTAAAAGTCGATTCTCAGTCCTTTATTTGGTAAATATGTAACTTGCTACGAACTTCTTTTTTTTGTAGTTTTAAAGAAACAATGGTACTTTATATTCTGTTAAATTCATAACCTTCAGTGCTTGCTTGGAGTTTTATTTTCTCTGTTCCTTTTTTTTTTTTTTCACACAAACATTAAACTTAGAAATGACGGAGTTGGTATTCTGGAACCCTGGCCTTCCTGAGACAAGATCCATGTCTTTTATGAGTGTGCAAGATAGTGAGCAAATTGCGTCGCTTAAAGAAAACAAAATCACAAATCAATACATACAGAGATAGTCTGTCGACATTAAAAGAGAAATTAAACTTGAAATACGACACAACACTGATCAATCCCAGAGTTCTGAAAGTAGCATAAATCTTCATTTTGCAAGATTTTCATGTCCATATTCATTTGATGGAAGATGGAATTTGTCCTTTTTTTTTTTTTTTTTCAACATTCCTGTTTATAAATTCATATTTCCTTGAACTTCAGACAAATGAAATGCTTGTAAACGACAGGTGGCTTTTGCAAAATAAGAACAGAAAAGATAGGCACCTCTGAAATGAGTCTTGTAACAAACTCACCTCCCCACTTGATCCCTTTCCATTTCTCCATGAAGTTAACATAGGGATTACTAGTCCTTCTACAGCTATCTATGGCCACAGTTCTTTGTTTTTTTGTTTTTTTTGTACATTTTTCTTTTTTGAGTTTTTTTTTTAGTTTTTTTTGAATAATCGGAACAAAATGGTGCAATACTCAATGATAATCCTTGTACTGGATTATTCCACAATAAAAGCCACTATAAGGTAGATAAACTTTTTACAGATAGAATGAAAAACAAAAAAAATCCATTAAGTCCTTGAGTAAACATTTACACATGAATTGTCACCATCTCCCCTCGGTACTTAGTCTCGTTTATCTACGATTAGCTGAGTGAGGGGTAGAAGACACTCAGTGCAACGTTAGATGATAATAACAATGTCTATCAGAATATAGTTTTTGACAAGAAAAAAAAAAAACAGACAAAAAATACAACATACTGAGTGGAACATAACAGCAGGCCATGTGCCCTGTACACACACAGTTGCTTGCGCACACATTCATACATACATCTGACTTTCAAGCACACAACTAAGATGATTTTGCATTTTTTTTTCTAGGATTTTTGTATTTGTTACTTAATGCAATATATTTTGAACTGATGTTCTCTAAAAGCCCGGAAGTGTACTTGTCAGATGGAGGAAAAAAAAAAAAAAGAGAGAGATTACTAAAGACTTCACATTACGTTATTGGCGCTCCTTGATTCAAGTATTTGAGTTCAATATTTTGTTTTGTTTTTGATATGTTTGTGATTTTCTCTACTGGGTAAAGTATGCATTAAAACCAGGTGATTTCAGGTTGGGCTTTTAAACAGGCTAATTAACAAACAAATACACATACAGTACAAGCACTTCAAGGTACTGTAATATGTCATCAAAACCAGAACGTGCATATCCAACTCCACATGAGAAAGACGTAGCTTTCAGTCGATCAAGTATCAGTTTAAACCCTACCCGAATTCTTTCCTTCGTATCACTTATTTGCGGGGGAAATACATATTGCTCATTTTCAGTTGTGTTAAACCAAGACCTTTTAAAGGAAAATGAAAGGTTTCAGAGGTTAAGATCCAAGAAGTCTGAAGATGTGCTACCACACATCGTACTTGCAGTATATATATATATTTATATGTAGTGTATACATATATACTGTTATGTAGAACAGAGCTGTAGAGAGGAGAGCCTCTCGATGCTGGTGCAGCATGGGAAACCCCCTTCACTGTCAGGGTTCTCCAGTTAGTACAGGACGCTGGGAGGTCCTCGGCTATTGGGTCTGTCTGAGCTCGGATCAAGGCAGTTACAGAAACAGGCAATAGTGATTTTTGCTTGTGTGCTGCAGGACTGCAAGTCCTGAAAGGTAGCCTTTTCCCGTTTTCTTGTTTTTGTAGTTTTTTTTTTTTGTTTTGTGTTTTTTTTTTTTTTAAGACGTTGTACCTTTTTGAAATGCGCCCCCCTCCCCTTGGTCCTGCTGATGCAGTTTGAGGAGAGCGGGGGCTGATACAGTGGGCCCAAGCCATCTGGGTCTGTGGAAATGTACAGTTCAGTGGGCCCGCTTTGAGCAGGACACAAACATTAAAAAAAAAGATAAATACAGCATCCACAAAAAGGCACCCCGGCCACCAGTCCACTCCCTTAGATGGTGGAAGTAGAGGCAGATGACCGGAGACGTTTCAGCTAGAAGTGCAGAGCTTTTAACATATTATAGATCTTTTTTTTTTTCATTTAGGTTTTTTATCATTTTTAAGATTTTTATGTCAAACTTCATAAAAATGACGTTAAAATGCGATTTCATTTTTGGTTTTAAAAAAATATGTACCCGGGATTACCCATCAACTGTGCACCGTAGCATACTGGAACCCCCAATTGAGTAAAGATTTTCTCCTTAACATGGGGCATTCCCCACAAAAGCAAAAAAAAACCCATCTCAGTCCTTTAGGGTGTGGTGCTGCCGCCCATTTGTTTGATCCCTCCTGTCCCCCCACTGTGTCCTCTGCAAAGGTTATCAAAGATCCTCCAGACAGGGAAGAGAAGTGCTCTCTATGAAGATATAGTATGACACAGCAAATTTATATTGGCACATGAAGTTGGCATCTTGTACGTGCGGAAACGGGCCCCTAAACAGTAACATTACAAAGAGGCCACCGTTGGAGAAAGGGATTAATTACCGACCCTTTCCCTGCTAATTAGGATTTCGAGGCATGAGGTCTGTGCGTGTTGTCGCACAGATGGCCTTTTAATTTAAGACTTCGCTCTCACAGTAGAAAGGACAGAAATGGAGAGCTGCATCTAGTACTTTGTATCATCAACTCCCCTACCCTGAGATCAAGCTGGACAGAAGTGTCGTCAGCGCAGAGAGAAAGGCCTACCTCCAGCGGAGTGTTTGGAATATATACGACAGTGTTGTGGTGGTTTCGCCTGACTTTACACAAACGGTGGCCGTTTTGAAGTGCTGACTGGAGCGCACGGGGGGCGAGTGTAAGGTGGGGGGGGGGGGTTTGTCTAGCTCTGGGAGGAGTGCTCATTCCCGCGTCAGGATTGGCATGCTGTAAAGGGCCCCAGCCTCTAGTCTTTTGCATAGAAACAGAGCCGAGGGCCTGTTGGTGACTGGTCGGGGGAGGGCTACTGGGTCTGGGTGAGGAGGAGGAGGTTGTAGCGTAGCAGCTAGGCGAAGGGCAGGGGGGGACAGCCTGCGGGCAGGCGGAGCAGCTTGGGAGCGACAGACGCCCACACCCCTGTCTGAGACACCCTATTTTTACACGTCTCAAGATACTACCTGGAAGTACTACAGAATACTGTCCAACACAAAGCATGATCAGTTAAAAACGAATAGACAATCAACAACGGTCTGTAGTATTGATCCTCGTTTTGCATTCAATACACAGGATGAACATACAGAGGCACCTCTGACCAAAGTGTTTCTGCATATGAACAGTGAAGGGCTAGTTCAGCAGCCAGTATTTTGTAGACCACTGCATGTAGACACAAATAACAAAAATAATACATCGTAAAAGAGAAAGTAAAACGATAACTTCAAAGAAGATTAAAACTAAAAAGAACACTGGCAAATTTTCCAGAAATATGACTGTTTCATCTTCCAGCTAAAGTGATCTTTGTGTCAAAGAACTGAGAGATGGGAGAGCGGGCAAGACGACGAGGGTCGAGTGCTGGCAGGCTCGGTCGGAGGAACCCACGTGTGGCCGAGTGCCGTGATTGGCCAGTCTCGGAGGAGCCGCTTCTCGCCAGACTTGAGGGAGGGTCCAGCGGGGGCTTGGTGCCAGCCCAGGAGGAAGTGCTGCGTTGTGGGGGCCGCCGTCTTGACACCCAGGGGACCACAGCAGAGAGGCACTCAGTGGACCCTCCCCCTCCCCACCCCGCCCCGACCGACCCGCCGGCTGACTGACGGGGGGCCGGCGGGCGTCGGGGACAGGTAACATTGCAAGTCTAGCGCCTCCAAACGGAACAAGGCTAAACATTTGGAGTAACAGTGATATTCACTTTGATATTGTTCAAAGAAAACCAAAAAAAAAAAAAAAAATCATAGACTGCAGTTTTTTCCCCTAAGTCCAATAGTACATTTCAGTTTCGTTTCCCTTCATCCTGCTACCAGAGGAACGACGCCAGACACATTTCCAAGGAATAGATACAGTACATAAAAGAGCAGGAGTTTTTTTGTATTTTTTTGTTTTCAATGTTTTTGCTGCTCCTTTTTTTTGATTTATTGGATTGCAGTTGAAGCGATTTGCTCTTCATAAGTGCTATGATAAAACCCTTTGAATTTATAAAAGTCTTAGTCTCTTCTGTTTGTACAGTACCAAATGCAAGGAACACTCGTAGATCTACTGCATTAGGAGAAACCCCTCTTATTTGGTATTGTGCCAGATACCCAGGACCATCCAATCCCACTGTGGATTCAGTCTCTGTTGGGTGTGGCTGTGGCACGCAGAGAGGAAGTGTGCATTGTTGTGTACCAGCAGTTTCAGTCTTTAGCACAGTTTCTAAATGCACAGCTCAACAGCTGCTTCTTCCTCTTTGCAGAGTTTGCCCAACAGTTTCAGGGGATTGGGGGGCCTGGTGGTAATCCAAGTTTTGAAAAGGGGGTAAGGTTTTTGTAGTTCCAAAGTCCTTTGCTGCAATCAACAACAGCAACAACGACAAAAAAAAAAAAAAAAAAAATTTGAGAAAAAAAAAAACAATAACATGAAACCAGCTCCGGTGGACTTTGAGTATGGACGGAAGCGGAGTCTGTGGTGTATATTGCACAATGTAACTGTCACATCACGGTGAAATTGTGTTCTTGTTTACTCCAGAAACTGGTTGACCATACAGACTGCTGGGCTTCATTAACGGAACGGACGATAGACGAGTCGACAAAGCACCTGCAGGCGACTGGTTTCCAAGTTGAAGACGTTCTTCCGAGCGGGAGGATCCGGGCTCGCTGGACGTCGATGATTAGGTGCCACCAGACATACCAGATATACTGACGCACACAAATGAAGACACGCGGTCGACAAATAATCTTCTCTCAGCTCATGTTGCGATAGATATCAAAAATGCGCTTGGATCTAGGCCTACGAACGAAAAGATAACACGCAAAAAACAGCTGTGTCGATCCCTTTGAGAACGCAAAAGAGTTAAGCTGATGATTGGTAGGGCCAGCCGACGTGGCCAGGCCTTCTTACTGCCCAGTGACAAGGTCGGTCACCAATCGTGTCCTGTACCACTTGCTGGCTCAGAGGTGGAACTGTGCAAGTATTCAGCTATTTCTTCAGTTACAAAACAAACTAAAAAAGGCGGCTTGGGAAGGACCTGGGCCAGAGAGCACTTAAGGCTAATATTAGTGCTGAGAAACAAACGTGAACATAACTAGTAAAGGTCTTTGAACCACATCATTGGCCATGGACATGCTGGGAATGGTCGTTTTTAAGTCTTATTTTGGGAGGGGTTGTCTTTTTTTTTTTGGAGGGTAAAGGAAAGTTTCAGATGGCAGCTTTGATTGCTTCTCCTAAAAACACTTCACACAGAATGTCATGTATAGTTATGGAAAAACTAAAAACACTAAAAAGGTTTCTTTGTGTTGTGTCTCGTTTCAGTTTCATTTGTTGTTTTTTTTCATATGATGCATTTCAAGAATATCAAAAGAAAATCCTGTTTTGTCTTCTTTCCACAAAAGGTAAACCGAACAAAAAAGGACAAGGTAAAACAGAAGGACTGGAGTCTGCAGTCTTGTGTGTTGGGGACCCCAGCCTTCTGATTCACAATTCACAGTTCAAAACAGTTCAAATTGATACTGATTATCGCCACATGATTTGCTTGGGTTTTGCTCCTGTTCATATTGATTTTTTTTTCTCCCCCTGTCACCAATGGCTCAGGAGACATGGTGGTGGGTGATTGGTTGGTTAGTGTATCGTGGCATCGTCCTACATGGACTCCCCACTCAGCAGATCTCCAGGCAGCAGGGTGTTGATGGGGGTGGGGCTCCCGATCACGCGGGAGTCATCGCTCGGGGGTCCCCAAAGACTGGAGTACTGGGGCACGCCACCCCACAGCAGGTCGCCTCCGCTGGCCTTGGATCCTCCCCCGCCGCCGCTGCTCCACTGGCCGATCGGGTGGGACTGCGACGCCCCGCCCATCCGGTTTTGATTGGTTCCCGGGTTGGCCTGCCAGCTAGTGGTGGTTGCCCCTAGCGACTGGCCTTGTGCAAAGAAGCGGTTCACCTCCTCCTCGCCAGCAAACTCCGCCAGGATGGTGGTGTTCCCAAGCACACACCTTACAGGAGAGGAAGCAGGGAGGACAACGTTTAGCACTCACATGCCTTCATCTTACAAGGAAGTCAACTTAAAATAGCTCTTAGAGAGGTTACTGCTTTTTTTTTTTTTTTTTTAACCCAATTTGGATTCTTCCTTCTTTTGAAGTTGTCAGAAAAAACAGGCTGAGAACAGCATATTGTTGAAGCAAATGCTATTGCTTTCTGAGGGCTTGATCACACTAGTATGCTTTTTTTGAGGAAGAAGTGCTGCCTCCACCACATTTTGTGCTGATAATGAAAAGGGGGTCACACATCTTGCACTTGCACTTTGTTTCCATAACAACCAGCTGCAGTGGCTGGCACTATCAGCAAACAGTACTCAGGTACCACGCTGTTCTCAGAAACACAGCCAATGTGCTCCCATACTGACTGTATTGTTACCAACATTTCTACCTGTCCTCTCTCCAATGTCTTTCTGGTTATTGTAGTAAACTGTCAGCTGCCTACATAGCATGAAACCCAGCCTCTTCTTTCTTGTGATTGGTCAGCTACCAAAAAACACCCCTCTAAAAAGTTGAACTTTTCTCAACATTAGAAAGCCAGGGTTTTTTTTCTTCTCCACCTTATGCCCATTTCTCTTTGTTTTTGATCCAAGAAAAGCGGAATAGTGTGAAAATGCCCTCGCTCATACCATTTTCTGAGCCAGCTTGAATATAACAGACTATGTTGAGGCTTACATGTGCAGGGACTTCTGGGCCTTGGCGGCCTCGTCCTTGGAGCTGTAGCGCACCACGGCGTTGCCCTGGGTCAGGTTGAGGTGGAATGTGATCAGGGGGCCGTGCTGCATGCACAGGGTCCGCAGAGTCGAACCATCAATCTGGAATACAAACAAGTGGCAGTTACCACTAACATCACATCTGATTTGGATTTTTTTTTTTTTTAACTCCAATTTCAGTTCGATATTTTATCCCTTTTTATTCCCTTTCTTGCTTTGTTTTCCTCCTTGTTGCATTTTGTTGTCATTTATTTTCCGTTATCAAATTCTGTTTTGTCTTGCTTGTCATCTTGTTTTTTTTGCTTTGAGGTGAGAGGTTTTATTTATAAGACCCTTGTTTTTTTTTGTTTTTATCTCCCCTGCACAAATTCATTTTTTTTCTGTTCCTTTTTTTTTCACTGTCCAAATAAAGAAACTAAACTAGAAGCAACCTGCATTATACAAACCAAAAGCCTCACAGACTTTTTTTTTTACAACAATGTCAGATGTAGCCATTGTACGTTTCCCCCTTGTTACACGCTTGCTGTAGAGGTCAGTTGCACAATGGCAGCCACTGCGTGATTGTGTTTCTTACTGCAGCATAGTACTTACTTGTGGGGTGAGATTCCTCAGCACCAGCCAGCTGCTGGTCCTGTTGGAGCTGTCTGTACTCCATGTGGTTCCCTCTGTGACAGAGATGCAGAGACAGTCACATATGCTGTTGTTAATTATCTACTGTTTTCAAAACCGTAATAAAAAAAAATCACTGCCCCCAAATGCTTATACTATATACATTTTGACAAATAGGAAGCGAGAAAAGGAAACAGTATCACTGCTTTTCGTCATCTGTGGTCTGTTGCAACACACACACACACTTCTCAGCTGCTCTGTAGGTGTAGTCCTAAAGCGTGGCTTCAAATTTAAAAATCAGTGTGACCTTAAATGTGCCATGTCAAAACAAGGTCACACACCAAATGTCTACAGGTTTCTAGCAGAGCCGGTAAACCGCAAGATGTCAGTTTGACAAGAGAACTCAGCAGGGTGTGTCCCCCCAGCCTTCATATAGCAACCGTACTGAGTGTAGAATAGCAGCTGTGTACTAAACCACACCTACGCGGTCTCAATCACGCCCGTGTTTTGATGGTAAGATATAATATGGTGAGACTGAGATCTGTTGCTTTTGTTTGTTGAAAATCTTAAATTTCAGAAACTGGAGAATATGCTTGATTGTTTTAATCTCCTTATTGTAAATAATAGATTTTATAATTGGGTTTCAATTACATAATTTAAGTAGAAGTTATGGGCTGGTTTTCCAAGGCCAGGTTAGCAGTAACACAATGGACTAAAGATGATATAATAATGTTAGGACATTTTAGGGAAACCTAGTCCTGTAAGGAGGGACACTTCAGAGTGAAATCTATTTTTTAAGGGGCAACAACCTGAGGATGGTAACTAGGTGACTAGATAAATGTATCAGTGTTCAAAAACTAAAGCCTTAAAGTGCAGACTGGTTTGGAGCAGAGGAGCTCACCGGAGGAGTAGGAGCTGCTCCAGCCTTGGGCCAGGCCCAGCGAGTTGCCTCCCCAAGTGGAGGAGGGCTTGGGGTTGGTGAGGCCTGGCGGGGGCCGGGACGGGGCCGTGTTGCTGCGGGGCCCCTGGGGGACCTTCCACAGCTCGTGGGACAGAGAGGCCTGGCTGTGGGAGATGGGCCCCGGGGACCAGGTGGACTTCATGTCGGACAGTTTACCTTTATATGGGGAGAAAGACGAGGAGAGATGAGAGAGAATAACACACACACATGCTACAGAGGGAGATGTGTGGTTACAATTTGAAGCTTTCAGTTGGTAGGCTTATGTGGTTCACTGGTTTCTTTCTATCATGGGCTAGAAAGTAGATGTGCTGTAGATTAAAAAAAAAAGACCCCTGGAGGTTTTCGCTTATTGATAAACTGGCCAGCTACAACAATGATCACATCACTTTCACAGATTATACAAATGTATCAATTGTATAAAAAGGATGTCATGGGGTCAGAAGAGGACATTCACGAACATGTTCCTCTAATTAGTTTAAGCTGCAATGGGCCACAAGATTTCATAAAAAAAATTGTATTCTTCTCATGCTAAATTTCAAAATGTCTGAGAATGGGATTAAAAATTCAGTGCATCTACCCTAATTTTATAAATCTTTTTGTTTCAACAGTGAAGTACAATTCAGCCATTCAATGATACCACTCAGTTGCATGAGACGCATGAGGAAGGTAAGCCTACTTTCACATCAGTTAACACACACGCATGCAAGGCCTGCACAACTTACAGGGGAAATACAGAAATCGCATAAACTACAGTTCCAAACTGTATGACGCTGTCATTTTTTTCTCTCAAAAGTGTTTCAAGTAGTGAATATATGCCCTAAAACACACACACACACACACACACACACACACACAGGATTTGCTGTAAAGGCCAACTAGGGCGAGGCTTGGGTTTTTTGGGTTGGGTCAAAAGAGGCAGAGCACACGGTTGAAGGTCAAGTTAAGTTGACGCTTGCTTTCTTAGTATCCACAACACCTAGATGCGCTGAAGGTAGGTGAGGCTCGGATGGTGCGGGATCAGTTAAACAGGTCAGGGTTTGGGTGAGGCTTGGGGTGTGTAGGGACCTGAGGAAGTGTGGTGTCAGGGTTCCCATGTTGGGTGAGGGAGGGTTCAGCAGGTGGAGGGACGAGGCTCACTGCACCTGAGCCGTCTACGTCAGCGGAGGACAGACTGAAAGAGCTATAAGAGCTAACCCTAACCCTATATAAAAGGCTGCTGATTCACAATAGAACCATCCATTTCATGAAGGGGACATGTCAAAGTTATGAAAAAACAAGGTAATGTTTTGTTCTACCCCGGGTAGGGGTACAACAAAAACGAAGGCCCTTTTTGAGGGTTTGTTCCTGCACTACTAGAGTAGCCACTGACTGGCCAGTCACTGCTGGTGGGAGGGACAGAGCCATTCTGAAGTGGCGGAGCTGGGGAAGAGGCTACAGTGGTAGCAGTGCTGTGACCGAAGACAGAGACATAAACAACTTCATGTCAGCATCAGTGGAAGTATAAGTATCAGGGGCTTGTGGTGTAGAATCAGTAACACAGGGTCATTTGGACTAAATATAAGAGAGTCTTATTGTAAAGGGAATGTCTTTAGAGTAACATAAGAGTCTTGGATTTCTACTCCTCTCCCTGTCATCCCCCTTTACATCCCAGCGCCGTCTCTGTCCGTACCTCCACTCCTGTCTCGCAGCAGGTAGCGGTTGACGTCGTGGATGTTGGTGTTGATGGTGGGCCCGCTGGGGACGCTGCCGGGGGTCATGTTGGGGTCGTTCTCAGGGTCGATGTTCTGAAGGCCCTTCCATGGCACACCTGGACAGAACTCTGACGGGGCAAAAGAAAGGGCCGGCAGTTGTTAAAATGACCCACACATAACCAGAACCACAATGACTGAAATTCTAATTGAAATGCTCTGGTGGAACAAAGTGGACAGGGACTGTCTTCTAATGAATTCACCAACAGTTTGAAAAATTTCACATATGCCTTGAAGCGCCATTGTTTCCTTTGTATTCACTATTAGATTGCTGCCAGAGAAACTACTGTAAACCAGCACTGCTACAGAAAAGGTACAGGGGAAACACTTTTGTATGTCTGTCCTGTGTCCTGTCCTGTCCTCACCTGGGGGCCAGTTGATATTGGTCCCGTTGGAGATCTTTTCGTTGGGGCTCTTGCCCTGGCCCCAGCTGTCCGGGGGCACCAGGGGGCTGGTGGGGGACTCGGAGCTGGAGATCAGATTGTAGTGGCTGTAGGAGTCCTCCAGCTGGGGTGGCTTCCCAGGGGGGCCCAGGGTAGAGGCAGCAGATATGGCACCTGACATAGGCCAAGAGGGAAAGAAGAGACTTAAGACTGGTGCATACATCAAAATCACATAATTGAGGCCAAAACGAATAGACTTGGAAAGTATACTGAGGTAACATGAAGAGAATAACATACCCAATACTATACAATTGGAACACCATTATCTTTTTTTCTATTAAGCAGGTTATAGGCATGATGTTCTATGTCATACTCTTCTCAACCTTTGTTTATTTTCTTCTTTATGATAAAAATATTAACCTTGACTTTACCAAGAGTTCTCACACTGTGGCCAAAGGCTACATGTTGACACTAAATACCTGACTGAAGACCTTTTGAGACTGAAACGCTTTCACCATTAGTCAGAGTGACGGTAGGATCGAAAGTCAGGCACAGTGATCACAGGTTTGTTGACAGCAGTATTGGTGCTGCGGGTGTCTTTACTAAAAGTCCATACCTCTCTCCACAGCATGTGGACAGGAAAAGGGAGGACACTTTAAAGATGAGTGTTGCGGCAGAGAGTTTCTTTGTAGAGTCTGAGCTTGCAGACAGAATGTGTGAAAAAAAGGCTCTTGGTGAGATCTCAAGTGTGACGATAAAAGACGCAGGTGTCAAAGAGCTGGTGTCACTTGACTAGTTTTTCACATGCAAACAATACTGGGAATCTCAAATGCGTCTTTGCGGGTGGCTGAAAGAATTCACATGGGGTACTATATTTGTGGACGTGTACTTTACTTGTTCTTAGCTGTGCAGTATGTTGTCTTTTACTAGCTGTGTTGTGTTATAAGTATATACTGTACATTTATGCTATGAGTTTTAGTTTACTTTTATTTTTAATCTATTAGGACTTGGCTGAGAAACAGCACTTTTGTAGCCCAAAACAAATTTCCCCACAGGAACAATTAAGTATCTTGTATTATCTACTTCAGTAATAACTTTAGAGACAAATGTGAGAGATTTCTTAATCAAAAATGTTAATTAACTTATTTCCCCTGTGCTGTTGCCACACAAGAGCATCAAGAGACATATGGCAGATTCAGATCAGCCATTCAGAAATTAAAAGCTTCACTCCTCAATCAAACTTCATCATGTTTTACAGCAGTTAAGATGATTTTCTTCAAATCATGCCTGCTCTTTATCATTAAAGCTGAATTTTTGTGAAAATTTAACCAAAACTATGAGCATTCACACCTTCGCTGCAAATTTTCACACAACTCTCACACTCCTCAGATCCAATCCACCATATTCATAAAAAACTAAATGTAGGAGTTTTTGGTCATAATTCAAAACCCTGTTGAATCATGGCTGATATTTGCACTTTTACAATGTGTTTTTAAATTGTTTTTAGCTGGCTAGCTGTAGCTTGTAAAACAAATATGCGGGGGGACTGTACAGAATCTGTTTAATTTTGACATTTATTTAACCTGGCAGGGGAATTAAAGGCTTATTTACAAGGACCACCTGGCAGTGTACGTTCATATGAGTTGGTCCATTTGTATCAGTATGTGGATATGTACATGTATGCGTGGGTGTGCGCAAGCCTACCGTGCTTATTGAGGTTGTTCTCCATGTGTGTGGAGTTGCCAGGGAGGTTGTCCATGGAGTTGGGGTGTGTCCACTGGGACAGGCGGGATTGGGGCTGGGGGGGCTCCTTCAGAGACAGACCCCCCACCTCCATGCAGTTTACATTCATGTTTGGATTCAGTCCAGCTGCACACAAAACAGAAAAATCTTTCAATGCGTTTTTACTGTGTGAGTTGGTGGTGGCGAGGTTACATTATTGTATCCACAGGCACAGAAAAAGAACATGAAAAACATACAATAAAACTACAATTTCAACCAAGGATAACAACAGAGAAAGACATTGTCAGTTTTCAATAGAAAAACCAATGTCAGAAAACCAGTAATCCTTGTTTAGAGGGTGCTGCAGGGATTAATATGTTGTCAGAAGTTGGAAGAATCTATATGTGAGTTTGCATATGTATGACTCAAGGGAAAATAGGCATGGTCTGAATACGTCTGGGATTCTGTGCATTCATTATAGGCGGACATATGTATGGACTGTGTGTGGCCATACGTATATGTGTGCCCATATATGAATGTCAGTGCTGTCACTTTTTGTGTCTTTTTGAAATGTATGAAAATATTTAATCATTGTCTCCAAGCATGACAAAAGCTTCACTTTGGAAAATCAAGCTAAATTTATGCTGACATCACTATCTGTTTCCCCCATGCCAGACTCACAGAGAGGGTAGGTGCTGTAGGCGTTGGGCGAAGACGGCGGCTCTTTGGTGTGCAGTGTGTCGGCGAGGCCCGGGGCCTGGTGGGGGCCTGTGAACGGGTCCAGGGCTGATTTGCCGGGGCCGGGGCCTCCGGCGGGGCCACCAGGGGGATGCAGGCCAGAGGAGGAGGAAGAGGAGGAGGAGTGAGAGGGAGGCTGCTGCTGCTTCATCAGCAGCGCCTGGTACAGCTGACGCTGGTGCTGCTGGATCTGCTGCTGCATGTTGGTGATTGTACGTGCAACCTGGGAGAGAAGATGGAAAGTGTCACAGGGATGTTTTATAAAAGTGGAGTGGAGGGAGAAGAAAGAATGAAGAGATTGAGGGAGGGAGAGTCAGAACAGCAAGTGCAGAGAGATGGAGGGAGGATGGAGGGAGAAAAGAGACATGGAAGGGAAAGAATGGCAGGATTGAAGGAGAGGTGGAATGGCAAGAGGAGGGAGAGGATGGAGGATGAAAGGCAAAGTTGAAAGAGAAATGGTGAAGGTAAGAAGATGAAGATATCTTATTCAAAAATGTTTTGCGGCTTTCAGCAGGCCTTAGCTTGTGGAAACCTCCTGACTCAATGTCTGTCAAAATTATAACATTTTCAAGAAAGGAGAAGAGGGGTTATTGACCCATGTCCAACACCACCACAAGTAACCCGGTTCCCATGCAGACATCTTGCAGCCAGATAAGCAGCTTGAGCAACTTCTGCCTGTTTTAGCAATGTGTTTTTGTCCATGTTGTTATGGTTTCATGTGACAATCAAAGTGTTTTTTCAAGATCTAAAATCTGAGTACTGTCACGGTGCTTTGAGTCAGACGTCACATGGGGTCACACTCATGAAATGAATTGCCTTTTTGCTCATACTTTCTGTGTGTGTGTGTGTGTGTGTGTGTGTGTGTGTGTGTGTGTGTGTGTGTGTGTGTGTGTGTGTGTGCGCGTGCGTGTTTTCTTGACTCACTTGCTGCTCTTGTTGTCTAATGGGGCCGGAAACATTGCGCTGCGCCTGCATCATCTGCTGCTGGATTTGTAAACGCTGGTACGCCTGAATGGAGGGAGAGAAAAAGAGACAGAACAGAGAAGGAGAGTGGGGGTCAGCAGTTTTCTACCCGATTCATTACGAGTGCATACCCAGTTTATTTTAGTTTTCACTTGTAGATGTGAAACCGGCAACATTTTTGACTCACTTTAGCTAAAAATATAGGCTAGCTCTACTTACTCCGGTGTTTGTAAACAAAACAAATGTAAATGTATTCTAAATTCTTCTTTTGATTTTTGTCAATCAACATGACAAATTAAATTAAAAAAAGCTGAAATCAAGAAGTTACAAAAAGTCAGATAGGTTTTAGTTTTCTGTGGTGGAGTTACTCTTGTTTCAGTTCAGACTAAGTCTTGAACCCCAACCCACTCTCTCTGCTGTGCTACTGATGCAGAGAGAAAGGGGGCCTTTGACTCACCATTTGCAGTTGCTGAAGTTGATACAACAGGGTCATTTGTTGAGGGTTTATTGGTGAGGTTAAAAGTGCAGGGTTCAGACCAATGTTTTTTGCTGCAAACTGCAAGAGCTGTGCTTGGACCTGGAGGGAAGGGGAGAATGGGGAGGAAGAGAGGGGAGATGACAAGTCAGTCACTACAAATCACAACATTTCCACAAGAGCAGCTGGAGGCAAGGGAAACCGCTGATACGTTTGTGCACGGAGAGAAAGAGAAAAGGACAGAGAGAGATGAGGGAAAGAGAGTGTGAGGGGTGAAGTCTCTATCTGAGGAGTGCATGCCTTGCAAGGCCCAGAGGTCCTATTCTGGCACTTTAGGGTTCCCAGAAAATTACTTTTGATGACATTTTTGCCAGTCTTCGCAAGGGGAAAACACTTATGTTAGGGTTTAGGGATAAACTAAAGTTGTGAATTAGATTAAGGTTTGGAGAGAGAAGCTGAGGCAAATAACTGAAATTTCTTTTTTTTTTTAAGATTTAGAGATAGGGAGAGAGAGACAGGAAGGTATCGGAGAGAAAGGGGAGGACATGCAGCAAATGACCACAGCAGGCTGGATTCGAACCCGGGTCGCTGCGGGAAGGACTGAGCTTTATGTGGCAGGGGCGCCCAAATAACTGAAATTTCTGACCAGTTGCACATTTTACTGTGACACAAAATGTACCTTTGTTTGCTGTGTTGCAATGGGAAAATTTTGAGCTTTGAAAAAGATTGTGACAGATGCAATAGCAGGACACACTGTGGATGACACTGCAGGTTTTGGTTTGTTGTCAAACTCAAATGTTAAGCAACCAAAGTCTATAGAAAACTCAAAGAAGTTTGAATGTGTGAACACTTCCAAGTCACTGCTCTGAGCCATGAAGTTGTTCCAATGAATATTCCCACATCACATGAACGCAGCATAAACTACAGCCACATTCACAAAGGGGAAGGAGGGGGCGGAGTATTTGTAGCAGAGTGTGGCATGGAGTGAGAAAGAAAGAAGCAAAAGAAGGAAACACGAATAGAGAAATCAATATTCACAATTTTGGCTGTCGAATAGTTTCCCCAGTCAAAAGACAGACGGTGCAATTTGTTAACAATCCCCCACCTGACTTTCACCTGGTGTATGTATATGTATGTATATGTAGAAGTAGAATATATGTTGTGTCTACCTGAGGGGAGAGAAACTGAGGCACTTGAGCACGTAGACTAGGCTGGGAGGAGCTGAGAGGTGGCACTGGTGGCTGAGGAGGCTGCTGCTGCATGGCCCGGGTTTGTGCTGCTCCGCTACTGCCAAACATTCCACTGGGCATCTACACACACACACACACACACACACAGAGGAGTCATCAAACTAACCATGAAACTCCTGAAACATCCACATTTATCCAAATTATAGAGGCCATGTCACGTACGTAGAAACTCATGCTGCATGTCTGAATGAATGGAAGCTGAGCCACTGAATTGGGAGGAATTGTGTGCATTCTTGACCACTCAAGCAAACGGTTGGAGAGTGCCTCTAGTGTAAGGTCAAGAGCTGAGCATCCAACTGTCGAGTCATTGTGAAATTGATTGGTTCATTCAATACATGAATGAGTCCACTCGATTGAGATAAAAAAGGGCACTAAGGAGCACTCAATAGCGAAGCTTAGGTCGATGTTATTCCCAGCCGACATAGCAACGGCTAAAAACATTTTTCAAAGCCTTCACCCTCAAGGTCTAGCTTCGTTTTTACCAATAGACCAAACCTTGAGTGTCAGATAGACCAAAGCATATAATGAACACTCAGCCAGACCAGCAACTTGTTGTATTAAATTGTGATAATTGTGCTTTTTTTTATATATATTTCAAATGGCCCAAAAACAATGAACTAGTAAAAGGCAGCTTGCTCTTGTACTGTAGATCCTATTCAATGCCTTTGGAGAGGTCCTTCTATTCAGTCCTTGTTATAACAGGCCCGCTTACAATGCCTTTGTTTTGGCTTCAAGGACATACTGTAGGTTTTCTGGGCCAAGGCTGCCTCTAGGGGGGATATTTGATAGAACTCAACTATCTGCTTTCAATGGACACTTCAGGCAAGGTCATACACACACAAGTGAGCAATGGAAAACTTGAGACTGGGGAGCATGTGTGTGTGGGTGGGTGGGTGGTGTGTTTAATATACATTTAACACAGCGCTATTTCTACACACATAGCCATAAAATATTGAATGATGAATATGTTTTTGAGTGACAAATGCAGTCTACTGTCCAAAGTATGCTTTGTACCACAAAGATGGCAACTGTGAATTTCACTTCCTAGTAATATGTTTGCATTCAACAAAGTGTATTCAAGTCTGAAATGATGTGTAAGGGCGTTGCGGGTCTGTTTTGAAATTATGAACTTTGTTTTTCACTGTATTTTGGAACACACAGTTCTATGTCTGTGGTGTAATTGTGTGTGCGGCGTGTGTTACCTGTCTGTTGTTCAAGTTTTGCATGGCCAGCCCCGGGTTGCCCTGTCCCAGACCCTGCCCAGGAAGGCTGCTGTTGGCCAGGGGGAGCTTCAGGCTGGGGGAAGGCAGAAACGGTGATGGGGGGGCGTCATCGGACAGAACACCATCCTGGACCAGAGAGAGACAAATGGGTAGGGAGGGGAAAAACAGAGGCGGGCAGAAAAGGAGAGGAGGGAGGGAGGGAGGGGTGAGGAGGGGGAAGAAAAAGATGAATCTGGTTAATTGCACGAAGAGAAATGTTCCACTGATATTTTTACTGACAAGGACAAGTGTGTTTAGTAAAGGTGTGATGGCCAGTAGCTGGGTCAGTGTGGTACCTTGTCGAGGAAGGAGCTGCGGTCGGAGGGGTCTTTGGAGAGGGCGGAGGGCCGGCACACCATGGGTTTGTTCATGCCGTTGCTGTAGTCAGACATGCTCATGCCCCGCTTGTCCAGCTCCGTCTTCTTCTCCAACAGGGCGCCTGGGAGGAGAGAGGAGAAAGGAAAGAGCAATGCTGGGGTTAATGCCAAGTCTAGACACACAAATACTAAATATACAGCAGAACAGTTATCTCTGTTTTTAACTACTGAGTGATGAATTTCAAGTGACCTTTTTTTCCCTTAGACACCCCACACAAATATGTTGGTGGACTTACTCATGGCCTGGTCCAGGTTCATGTTGTTGCTCTTCAAAGCCTCCTCAGCAGGGTCTCTCTGTAATACATGGACAACATACAATCGGTCCATCACTAACCATGGCTCAACAGACGGAAAAGATATGGTCTTATTTATGGTAATGCTTTTATGTTATCGACAAACTCTGTTTTTTTATATGTGCCTTTAGATGTGCCTTATCACAAGGCACATCTGTAAATCAGTGTGTTGGTCTCTGTGTGCGTCTACCCTGTATTATTGTTATTGGATTGAACTAAAATGTACTGGAAACATACTGGAAAATACTGGAAACCTATCTAGGACAACAACTTGGAAAGAAATCTCTGACTGGAAGAGAGCTTGGTCTAAATTCAATCACACAAGTGTAAACGGAAATATGAGTTATATAGCATTTGTGCACAATAATCACACGTAGGTGGTATATTTCAGTGTGTGAACCCTTCTCTAAAATATGTATTGCCTCTCTCACCGGGAAGCCCATGTCAGTGAGCTGTTTGATGAGACGGTTCATGATCCAGGCCTCGTCTGGCTTGTTGCCCATCTTCCCCTGACAAAATACAAGAGAGAACTTATTCATTTGACCAACACTTCCCATTATTGTTGTTATCACCATCCAAGGATCATGATAATAAAGTATTGGAAGACCTCTGGCAATTCCCATCTTGCCATCTGTTGGCACATTTATGACAAAAAGGAAGTGAAGTAAGTGTCTTCTGACCTTGGGTGGGCCCTTTTTGGGTCCATTGCCCCAGGAGTTGCAAGAGGAGCTGCTCTCCTGGGAGGTGGGGCTGTTCCACATGTCCCCATCCTCAGTGTCCCATTGGCCGGTTGACATGCCCATCTCCTCCCCTCCGCCTCCCCAGCCGTCTTGCATAGGTTTGGGGCCTGAGAAAGAAGGCGACAAGTGAAGAGGTGAACAAATTTAAGATTAAAACAATGTTGAAAAATGTGTTAGTTTTAGCCATTACAATATTTTTGTGCAGTATCCTATGTGCACCTTGAGAATATACAAGGCATTTCAGAGGGTGAGCAGCAGTTAATTTTCAACCTGACCACTTGGTGGCACTGTTGCCATTTGACACGCTGCATTCGTTCTACACCTTCCTCCACCATTTCCAACATTTCAAACCAGCAACACAAATAACCAAGACCAACTGAGGCGTGGAATTGCTTTAATCCCAGCAACACTCCAGCAGCACTAACAAAAGCTTTCAGAATTGGCACAAATGGAAACAGTTTTGAAGAAACTTCCTGTTCTCGTTCACTTAACTGAGTGTATTTGTGCACACATACTGGGTGTTACTATCAATCACTCCTTTGGCTGAGACCATATGTTGGAGGTGTGGTGCTACTGGACCCAAACTGAACTTCAAATGCCTAAGGCGGCAATCACACTGACAAATGTAAGCTGGGAAGCTAATGTACACTTCACTAATCTTCCAAATGCCAAAACTATGGCAGAATTGCAGTATGCACCTTTTCTATGGTAGCATAGCACCAAATACCTCAGCAACCCAAGTAGGTTTCAGCAGCCTCAATTCTTAACTGCTTTCAGTACAGAGGGGCGTGTCCCCTCAAGTGTGATCACTGCCTGATGGTACAGAACATATTTCCTTCATGCTACCATTTCTTTGCCAGACATCTTTCATTTCTGTATCTGCATATATTATTCATCTGTGGGTGTTACCTGGCTTGCAGGGTGCAGGACCTGGGGGTCCGTTGGTCCTGCTGTAGGGTCCAGAGGGTTCGTGGCCCCCGTCTCCCCATCCTCCTACACCCCCTGGGGGCTTGCCCCAGGCAGAGGTGCCATTGTCCACGGCTGATGATGGAGCCGCTGGCTCTCCCCAGGCAGGCTCTGACTTGGGCTGAACACTGGGAAGCTCTCCCCAACCTGAGAGAGAGAAATGAACATGGAAAAGATAAGTAATACAGTCAGGAATAACTTGAACCTTGAACTGAAGAACCAAATCTAGGAATAAAGAAGTAAAATATTCATTCACAAGCTGTTTTTTTATCATCATATTATTCCCCATTTCTGTCATCCTAGACTACTGAACAATGGAGATCTCCTCCCAACTAGTAAGAGGGAGGGAGAAGAGTTCAGAATTTGAGACATGCATATGAAAGCAGCTTGGCTTCACTGAGGTCTGCAAAACTGCATGCTGTCCACGCACAAGTCAGTTCTTGTCTCCATATGATCAAATCATACTGTATGTCTTTTACCCTAAACTATATTATAACAATACAAACAGTTAAAAGTTGTTGCACTAATTGAAACTATTGCTATCTCAAATCTCTTTTTCCTCAACCCTTACCCTGTCTTCTAAGGCCCTCATGATGAGCTACAGTGACATGTTAATCAGAGAGGCAGCTGAACAGTAAGCTAGTGAGTTGAAGCAGTGCCATGCCGTCTATATATAGAGGCCTTTCATGGCTGCCTCCTCCTCTGACAGCAGTAGGCCTTCGACTGGCCCAGTCTGGCCCATCAGGCGCTCTTGTGTGTGTGTGCGTGTGTGTCTGTATGTGTAGGAGGAGAAGGAGGCGTATGAAAGCAGTAGCTCGTGCCAGCCGGTGCATGCCAGTTTAACTGCTGGCCTGCACCCAGCCTTCTTGTTCACTCGCTCTCTCGCTCCTGCTCACTCATCAATCTCTTTTTGGTCTTCTCTCTCTCTCTCACTCTCTATCTCTGCTGAACCCTACAACCTCTCACTGCATCTCCAATTTCTCTCTTTTTCTTGGCTGATGCAAAGGGACTGTGATATGTGTATATATGTGTATATCTGTGTGTCTCAGGAGCTGCTCATGAGGCTCCTTGGTGGGTGTAGTGCAAACGAATAACAGCAGGGGGCAATGGTCTTATTCACAATCATGAAATGATAATG
Organism: Centroberyx affinis; assembly: GCF_046629955.1. Classification (NCBI taxonomy): domain Eukaryota; kingdom Metazoa; phylum Chordata; class Actinopteri; order Beryciformes; family Berycidae; genus Centroberyx; species Centroberyx affinis. Next base: position 134,217 of record NW_027282948.1, on the reverse strand, counting down.
AGAGAGGAGAGAGACTGTTAGGCGATAAAGCTCTGCCATGTCTATATATATGGCCTTTGTCTTCAATGGGACTTGTTTGAACTGGCTGCAGTGCTAACTTAAGCCTGCAATACAGAGCCTTTATTATGTATGCCTGACCATTATGAGACCCTCAATACCTCTGAGGGTATCTGCTTAATAATCATTGTGAGAGACCTCTTTTATGGAATAATTCTTGTACGGAATAACTATCCTTGCCAACAATGCTTTATTAGTCATTTAGCTATTTTATCTATTGCGGAGTGAAAAAAAAGTCTCCACTTAGGCTTTGTCTATCCCCCATCCTTCATTAACTTTATTTATTAAGACTGGCTGTGAATAATCAAACAAGCTTGAAACCATTTGATGAAACATCTAAAACAGCTGTCAGATAACAACCTTGGATCTCCAAAACATCAGTTGTTTTTCCCCAACAGCAGAGCTATATTGCATTACTCATTGCATCATTCCTTGCCTGTCTCAGATTTCTCACCTGGATTGGCGAGGGGGGGTCTACCCTGGGGGCCCCCACCCTGGTGTGGGGCGGCGGTGTTGGGTGACCCATTGTTGTTGCCATGGTGCTGTGGGTGGGCTGGGGGCTGGCCGTGATGCGGATGGTGATGCATGTGGTGGGTGTGGTGGTGATTGTTGTTGCCGGGGCCGACAGAGTGATTGTTGTTGTTGTTGGGTATCATCATTCCACCATTCTTATTGGGTGGTGGGCCGCTGTTGCCCGGATTCCCGTTGGGATTGTTGCGGTCCCACATGTTGACAGTCTTGTTGTAGGTGTTGGGATCGCCCCAGGTGGACGTTCCGTCGTCGATCTCCATCTTCCTGCGGATGGAGGGAGGTGAGGGCTCTTCCCAACCAGAGGGCTCTATGCCCTGGTCCTGTTTGCTGGCATTGCCCCAGCCAGGGGCGTTCTGCTTCACAGAACCAGGACCACCCCAGGAGCCAATACTGCCACCTCCACCACTGCCAGTGCTGCTGCTGCTGCTTTCCTGGGCCTTGGAGGAGCCCCAGCCTCCCTGCGCCGGGCCGTTGGCACGTGGGGTCTCCCCCCAGCCGCTACCACTCACAGCGGGGGCAGGCTTCCCCCAGCCGCCTCCTCCTCCTCCTCCTCCTCCTCCTCCTCCTCCTCCGTTTCCTCCTCTGGGGCTTTCCTTCCATCCACCACCTCCACCTCCGTTCCCTGCCTCTCCTTCCCACATGCTGCTGGAGGAGCCGTTCTTCTTGACTTCTGTCTCTCCCCATTCTCCTGTGCTGGACCCATTGGAGCCTCCGCTGCTGTTGCCCCAGCCGTGGGAGTTCTTGGGCCCCTCTCCCCAGTTGGTAGGCTGGCTTTTAGCTGGGCCATCGTCCCAGCTGGGTGACTTGTCCTCAGAGCCCCAGGTTTGCGGGCCTCCACTTTTAGGACCGTTGGTGGTCATGGGCTCTCCCCAGCCACTACTGGTGCCATTTGGGGCCTTGCTGACCGGCTGTGGGGGGTCCCCCCATCCTGATCCAGTCTGGATTGACTGAGGTGGAGGGACTCCCCAGCTGGAGGATGACGATCCTCCACCGTCACTCTTCCCTCCAGACCCAGGCCTCTGGCTGGGGCCAATGTTGGGATTAACGGTGCCTCCATTGGTGGACGAGGGTCCACCACTTGAGTTGGAGCTGGAGCCTCCCCATTTGTCTGAGATGCCGTTGTTCTTCCCAACATTAGAGCTAGCTTCTTCCATCTCCCAGACGGTGTGCTGTCGGACGGGGGTCTGTCCCCAGCCCGAGTTACTCAGCACCCTGGGGTCCAAGTCTTGGCGGGGTAGCAGAGGGGCAACATCCATGCTGGAGGACCTGTCTCGCTGGCCGGATCGACCATCGCTGCTGTCTCCACTGCCCTCGCTTGCCGGGGCTGTTCTGGGCTGCTGGCCCCAGGAACTGAGCTGCTGCTCCTGGCCGGAACCAGAGCTGCCAGCGTCGGCTGAATCCCAGCCTTTAGATCCATCTCCACCTCCAGAGGATTTCCCCCAGTCACCCCAGCCACCACTTCCACTACTCCCACCACCGCTGCCTTGGCGGCCCCAGGCAGAAACGCCTCCAGAGGGAGTCGAGTCCCAGCCTGAGTCCTTGGGGGCGTCAGCTGCCTTGGTTTCCCCACTTCCCCATACAGAGCTGCCTGTTGTGTCCCCGTTGAGCTGGGACGACTCTGTGGGCGACTGGCCACCCCAGCCAGGCAACCCATGGATGGGGCTCATCGGCTCCTGAGCTTGCTGCTGCTGCTTAGTGTGGTTTGGTCCGTCAGTGTTAATGTTAGCAGGCTCCATTTTGAAAGACAAGTTGGTGTTGGACGAAGGGTGCTGCTGATCATTTTCGTTGGGACTCATCATGCCACCCCAACCTCCCCCGCCAGTATCTCCTCCTCCCAGGTTCCCGTTTCCCATGTTTCCATTTCCATTAATACCTGGTGGGAGGGATGAGGAGTTGGACATCCCGTTAGGTCCCATACCACCAGCCTCATGGCCCAGAACAGGCCAGGCTGATGGGTTGGCGTTGGGGTTGAGGTTCAAGTTAAAATTGGGAGAACCCCAGCTATTGGGCGCCCCTGCTCGGCCGCCATTCATACCGTCCTGTTTCCCATCTGAACCCCAGCCTCTATTACCAGCTATGGTGTTGGCTGACCCAGGACCTGTCATCATGTTACCGTTAGCTTTGAGAGAGGAGTAGTGGGCCTGCTGGCCTGCAGCCCCTGTGGCCATACTCAGAAAACTACTACTAGTGGTGGTAGTGACAGCACTGGTGTCTGGGTTGGAGTTAGCCGAGCCCAAGGGGCATTCTGGTGCTGCAGGTCGGCTGAGGTCACTATTGCGGCTGATTGAGGGCCAAGAGTCTGTGTCGCTCCCGTCGATGATCACTTTGTCCCAGCTGCTGCCGCTGGAGGGGCTGTCAATTGGCAAAGAGGCTCCCCAGTGGGGGGTCTCATACTGGGCACCAGGGCCACTCTGGAGGGACACGTCTGAAGAGAGAAAAGGGAGGGAGAGAGGGAGAAAGAGGACGAGAAAGTGAGGAACAGAGATGGCAGAATGGTGGAGAAAGCGGGTGAGAGAGAGAGAAATGAACAATAAAAGAGAGGGATGAGTGAGAGGAAGATGGAGAAATGGAGATGGAGCAAGACAAGCAATAGAGACAAAGGGTGAACAGTGAGAGAGAGAACAAAAGAGGGGGGAAGAAGGAAGGGAGGGAGGGAGAAAGAAAAAATAGATTAGGTTAGACTAAGGAACACCATGTAATACACTCCCCCTTTAGCTCCCAGGACCAATTCCATCTCCTTGGTTGGTTAGTGCTAGCTATCACACTTGGCAGGAAGAGATGGTCACACTCTCGCACTTTCCACAATCCAACACATAATCAGAATGCACAGCCAAGCGTGCTGCATGTCATATCAGCTATGGCATATCCATATATCCTTACGCCGGTGCAGTCAGCCAAACGGAAACAGGGAGATGGAGCTCTCGTTTACTTTTCTTTATCCATACCTCTCTCCTCCCTTCACTCAACTGTCTCTCTGCATCCTATGGCTTCACCCACTTTGTCTTTACAACTCTTCTTTCCTCTCCCCTCCTCTCCTCACCACTCTCTTATTCCCTCCTACTCCTCCTTCCCTTCCGTCCTAGCTTCCTAGCTGCCGATAACTCTCCTATCTTCTCTGCCTTTCTCCTCCTCCTCCTCGACCCTTCACTCTTTCCTTTGTCCCTCAGTCACCTTTTCCTCCCCTTCCCTCTTCTCCACTTTCTTCCCCTTCCCTCTCTCTTTCCCTTTCTGCCGCCGCCACTTTCCTCACCCCTTAATTTCTCCCTCTCTCCCCTCTGCTCTCCTCTAACACCCAGCAGTGAGAGGCCCATCCGTCTCCATCGTGGCTCTGCTGGCTGGGGCTGTGAAGGGAAGCCCAAGTGGAACGCTGCTCATTTATTGGAATGAAACCGGGACGGGTCCTCATCCATCACTCCCTACGCTCCGCCGGGCCTACTCCTCCTCCGATTGCACCGCACTAAGGAACCACGGACCACTTCCTCCCTGCTGTGGATCTGTGTGTGTGTGTGTGTTGGCTGGCTCCTCACTACCTGTGTGTGTCTGTGCGCATGCATGTGTTTGAGAGTGTGTGCTTCTATATCCATTGTTATGACATTTCTGGGAACTGGGGACTACAGGGCACCAGAAAACTTGCCTTATTACTTATTGGTCTTTAAGCATGATCTAGAAATTTATTGGCGCACAACTGACTGAAACCCACTCTGGTGGTCTGATGTGCCCAGCTTTTTTTGCAGTGTTGCTGAGATCAGCATCAGTTGAATTGGATGAATCCAAATAGAGCTTGTGGTTAAGATACTTGGCAGTTTATTAAAAATACTGCAACATATATTCACAAAATAGTCCATTTGCAAATGTAAAAAATACAAAACAATTCCCTACTCAACCCGGTATCACACACAGGCAATTTCATTAAGCACAAAAGGAGCCTATCAGTGGGAGAACTAATAATAGATTGATTCGATGCTATAAGAGGGTAATCAATCAGTGGGAGGCAGCTAATCAATGATCTTATTAATGCTAGTGGGTGAGTGCAGGGAGGCTATCGATCCAGCATGCAAACACCCTAACCACTAGGCCGGCCTCATGTACTGGACTAGAAAACCAATAAGAACTACTGCTACGCCTCTCACCAGCTCACTGGCCAACCGAGCATATGAAAGGGAAACTGAGTGTGTTATTAAAAAGCCAGTATTTGTATATGAAAGCTAGATATTATCTGGGTTTGGTTCATTTCAACTCCAAGCAAAGATAGAAGGTTCAGTAGTAAGATATTATATATGATACTGTATGCCAAGGACCATATATTCTTATCCAAGTATCACAATCCCTATGAAAATGTACATGCCCACTAAGCTTATAAGCTGCCTGTCATTAAATCCTAATAGACATTTCAGGCTACCCTCCCAAGCAGCTGCAGTATGTGTGGCTCACTAACCTTTAATTACAAGGCTCGGGCTGTGTGTTTGTAAAATATTAGCCTTGTTTGGTAATTAAGCTGCCTTACCTTCTATTAAGCTGCTATTAGCTTCCATCAGATCGTTGCAGTGATTCACATAATTGCTAGAAGTTATCCATCACAAGATAAAGACCCAGTGGTCAAAACAATCCTGTTAGATGAGGGAAAAGTCCATCTGTTTGAGGTGCGTGCACACACATAAACCCACACACAGGCAGATATGTGGCTTTAAGATACTGCGCAACACACCACAGAGTGCCTCTGCATGCAATTTTCCCATCAACACACTTATCTCCTCTCCCCAGGCATCCTTATCGTGCAGGGTCGTCAGACTGATGGCACAAACACACACTATACGCTGCACACGGGTCTTTACGCACAGTTTGCAATCAGTTCCACACAGAAAGAAACTACTGAGACAACACAGCAAAAGTGATCTCTCACAACAAGTTTAACGCTACCCACTCTTTTTGAGTAAAGTTGGAAATCAAACTTTTATACGAACCAGATGTGAGCCTTAATTTGTCCTTGCACAACTTTTTCCTCAACAACAATCAGCTGGTCTTGAGAGTACGGGTATCAGTACGGGTAGGGTCAATTTGCATGGCCATTTGCATGACAGACTACAGAGGCAGAGCCTGCACACCCAACTGCCTGAACACACTTACTGTTAATACTGACAAGATTTGGAAACAAAGGCTACCAGACAGGTGGAAACTGCCCAGCATCTGCCATATGTACATATTTGCCACAAGCCAAGTTACATACCATAGAGATCAACCAATCATAGCATGGAGAGCTCATTTTGGCAGATATTCAACTGACTCAGTATCCATCTGCTATGGAGCCATACATCTGTGTGTCATCACATATCAAAGGATGAGACAAGCTTTTCACTTTATTACTGGCTTTAAGTGACAGTAGTGAATGCTCACCAATACAGACTGAGCTCAGCTAGACATAGGAATAACATAGTCTGTTTTGATGCTGAAATTCAGTGCTATTGCCCTTTAACCACTTTGGCCCATTTCTTACTATGCGATGGCTGCAGTGTGCCAAGGGTTCCCTCTTATGGCGATGAGAACAGCTACATTCTTTCTACCCAGAGAAACATCCTTACTTTCTGTGGCTGTCAGGAGAAGTTATACAAAAGGTCAGGATTAGGCCCATTCCCAAAGTCAACAACCCTGTCATAGTTCATATGGCTTTAAAATAAAACATTTCAAATAGACTAGATATGGTAATTTGGAGAAAATGTGCACCAGGAATCATATATCACTTCTTGAGGTTTTAGTTGTGTGTATAAAAGTGTCTTTTTAGTAGCCTGCATTTCAACAAGGCTGGTTTGGCACAATTTCAAATTCATTGTTTTGGTGCTCGCCTCTTTGCCATCCACTCAATTTGTAAGGGATAGAGCGAATGAAACAAAACCCAAATAGTTGGGTCTTTTCAGTAACCACTGCAAGCGCTCCGTGGCTCAAAGGTGCTTCCTTTTCTACACCCAGACTGAAAAACATGACAGCACCAGCGATTCAAAGCCACTGATGTCACTCCCTCTCTTTCCGTTTCTTCCCCACTCTGTCAGTCCTAGCCTGCAGAGCAGAGAGGGGCGCCATTTTATCAGACCTGAAACATAGCCAAGAAGCTCAGAGGCTGCAGCCTCAACAAGAACATTTCGCTCGGTCGCGTCCCCCCACCCCACCCCTCCACTGTATCTTCCCCTCTCCTTCTCTCTTTGTCTCACGGTCTCGCATGCACGTTTTGTTTCCTGAAGTGTGTAAAAATAGGTTGCATGATAAATTAATCATACTCTGGAAAGCAGCCTTCTTTTTTGCCATTGCTGTCATGGATACTACGAAGAAAACAAAATACAAAAAAAAACACAAAAACAGAACGGAAAGGAAAGGAAAGAGAGAAGAGCAAGAGAGAGAGGTGGGGGGGGTGTGCTGGTGTCTCTGTAGGAAAAAAAAAGGGGGTCAGTCAGGGAGAGAGACGGAGTGGAAAAATACCTGAGGAGAGGTGCACCAGCGCCACCCTGAGAGTGGTTACTCAGATCTGTGCAAGGATGGGGAACAGCGGCCATCCTCTTTACAATATGTCTGCTGCAGCTACACAATTCAACCACAACAACTGGACAATGCCGAGATACTGCTGCTACCGGCTGCCTGGGCTGCATCTGGTAGTTCAGCGTCTGCATATGTAGGCCTGTTTGCAGTGTGGGCATGCATTTGTGTTCACCTGAAATTGCCTGCAATGTCAAATTGTAAATGTGTGCATTTGTCTACCATTGTCTGCATATGTGTGTATGTGCATGTGTGTGTGGATAAACACGTATATGCGAGTGTGCGTGCGTGGGCTGATGCAAAACAGCTTCTTTTCCTTCACCTCAACCTGCCTCGCTTGCTCCCCTTTCAACTCCCTCCCCAGACATTCCAGCAGAGGGGTCTTACTGATTCTAGGCGAAGTAGCGATTTGGTGGGGGGGGGGGAAGACTAAAGCGAGCTGAACATGAAAAGCAAAGAAAAAAAGGGGACAATTATTTCCAGTCTCCGTTTGCATTTGTGCGTCAGTAATGCGGTGCTGCTTTCATTCTGGTTGCAATTAGGAGGGCAGTCTCCGATTGTGCTTTGCAAATGAATAGGGACAAAAATAAAAACAAAGGGGCCCACTATGGTTCCTCGTGCTTCCAACAGAGAGGCAAGACCGCCTCATTTGTGTGTGTGCATGCATGCATGTGTCTGTGTGCGCAGGTACAGGCATGCTCTTTGAACACAGCCCAACAGTACCTGGACTAAAGCTAAATAATAACAACAAAAATCCCCTAATGCCTAGCATACCAGCAATGCTCGTCCTAAAAAAGCAACATCAAACAACAACAACAACGACGGGGAAGCTGTGTGATGCCAGCTTGCCAGTGTTGAAGCAGAAATAAGCAAGAGATGAGCTCCCGATAATGAGACTAGCTGCCATCATAGAGATGGGCAGGTAGCCAAGAATTAAATGCCCCCCCTCCCCTTTGCTTCAAATGAAAGGCAGGGTGACAGAAAGAAGAGAGAGAGAGGGAGGGTGGGAGGGAGAGGCGGAGGAGGGAAGGGAGTGTGGGGGGAGGGGTTGGCACTAGCAGTGGCAAGGGAAAAGAAAGGGAGATGGTGAGAGAGAGCAAGCATGAACCAACTAAGAGAGATGGTGTGGCAATAAATGGATGCCCTGTATTTGGCTTTGAGCAATAGGCTACGCTTGGTGACATTCTGTGGCTACAAACCGGATGCCGTTACTCTCCCATTCAGCGCCGAGACATTTTCTCAGGCCAAACTCCGGGGTGACATAACACCAAAATCGGAGCAGGAGGGGACGTTTAGTAGTCTTTTGTCCTCAAATAGACCCTCTCAATCTCTCTTTCAGGGGAGCTACGCACCCCGCTCGGATCAAAGACGGTGCGTACTTGTTTTTCCGGAAGCAGGGAGAAAAAGGAAGAGTGAGGGAACGGTCACAGGAGGGTTTAAAACCTCATCCTTCATGTCTGTTTACCTCCGAGAACAGAAGAAGAGAGAGACCACGGTGACTTCTCTGGTTTCCCTAGCAGAGCTTGGACTAATGAAGCCACTAGGGGGTTCTCTCACTTCTCACTTTTGTGTGAGTGTGAGTTTGTGTGAGTGTGTGTGTGTGTGTGTGTGTGTGTGTGTGTGTGTGTGTGTGTGTGTGTGTGTGTGTGTGTGTGTGTGTGTGTGTGTGTGGAGGTGTGCACGTGTGCGTGTCATATGCTGAGCGCATGGGGCAACCTTTATCTCCCTGGCATCATTACAGCCCACTAGTGTTATGATGATCTGATGATTTGAAAACATACAAATAACCATGATCTAAGCCTCGGTGATGTTACATTTTAATGGGAGAGAAGGCCCACATTTTAAAGAGATCATGCTGAAAGGACACTAGAGGTTTTAAAGCAATGAAGATACTTTTCGACCTTTTGAAACAACAGCCTCATGTTTTAAATGTTTGCTACTCTGCCCTATTGTTTTAGCACAATAAGGAATTATACAGAAAATCCTGCACTATGCACTATGATGCAAATAATGCAAGATGGATGGACAGATGGTAGGTGAATTTCTGAAATGTTACGGCTGTATATTTTATCCTTTAAAACCTGAATTTCTGCCAACACTCAGTTCTCTCACCACATTGTGCATCTTGTCTTAAATAACACAATGTCCAAAACAGAAATGCAATGTTGCACACCACTCCTTTACCTGCAAATCAAAAGAGCCCAAATGAGAGGGCCCAGTGTTTTAACAGCACCCAGCAGCGTGCCTTCTGGCTATATGCTCTGTCTGGGCTACTAGCAAACAGCTGTTGGACTGCAGTTCCCACACTTTTCAGAGACCCCCACTCTAGCACCTGCTACTGGGGAGCCAGCCTGGATGGCTGCTGGCTGGCTGGCTGCTCCAGGCCACTCAATGGTCCCCAGTCAGCTGGAGAGACGGGCCATGGTGGGTGGGACAGAGGGAGGGAGAGGGGGACAGGGGGTCTCTGTCTGGTGTTTGGGGCAATTATATGGGGTTGGGAGAGCAGGGGTGGTGTGGGAGTGGTGTGAATGCACTTGAATCTAGAGGGGGGTTGCCTTTCAGACTTTGGGATTTAGATTTGGGGTGGTGTGTGTGTGTGTGTAGCCTGTTGGAATGCTATACACTGACTGCACCTGACACTAATCTAACATGATCTCTTCTAATAGCAACAGTATGATCGTTCTAAGCCAAAATGGGTGCAAAGTAACACAAACATTGTGGTGCGTGAAAAGTATTTAGGCAACTTTTAGCATTCACTCAATAATACAGCAATAAGGGACCGAAATGAGGGTTGGTGTTTAGTATGTGTGTGCATTTGTGTGTGTGTGTGTGTGTGTGTGTGTGTGTGTGTGTGTGTGTGTGCGCATGCCTTCCCCTTTAAACTCAGAGCCAGCTGGCCTGCAGGGCAGACACAGATCTGAGAGGACACAACTAGGTCAGAACAGTGTGTTCTAACTGCTGCACAACCACTGTGTGTGTACGTGTGTGTGTGTGTGTGTGTGTGTGTGTGTGTGCGCGCGCGCACACACACACACATCTGCACACACATACAAAAGTGTCTGTATTTGAGTGAAGGAGCCAGAAGAGTTTGTGTCATCACAACCCTTGGGACCACTGCAACCTTAACAGAGAGGTCAGAGACCTGTCCTCAAAACAGAGTTCATCCCCTACTGTAGATGAACAGCCCACTGAGTCACCCCAGCTCACAAGTCTCCTCTCACAATCCAAAACTAAATCAGAGCATATGAAATAAGTAAACACAGAGGTTGCACAAGTATGGTTTTATACTATGGCGATCTATGTCCATTTTAAAATGTTTTCTTTCTCAAGCTCCTTTGGTAAAAAAGTAGTTCTGGGATTAATAAAGCAGAGGTTTATAATATCTTCAACTGCAGAGCATTGATTTAAACTACAATGTCCACTCTTTGAATTATTTATGTCAGTACCATTACAACAATAGGGCCAGTAGCCTGGGGCTATTAACTGAGCAGACAGGAAAGAACAGGCTGTGGATGGGAAGCCCTGGAGACAAGGAGGAGAGGGGGAGGAGGTGGAAACTGTACCTAGCCAATGGCTACTCTGCTGCAGGCAGTGTTGTCCTGAGAGGCCCTTGGGAAAACCAGGGTGAGGTAAAGACCAAGCAGGACTACCCCTGTTGGGGTAGGACAATAATAAGATTCCCAAAAGGACAGTATATGTTAATACATTCGACCAGGGGGTCTTAAATAGTCTGGAACCCAAAGGAGAAAAATAGTCTCTTAAATTTAGTCTCTTAAGGGTTTAGACATACTGCTATTATAGTCAAGTGAGCTAAGCCCGCAGCCAAATTTAGGTCCTGACCCATAGTTTAGGGAATCCAGTCCCAGACAGCTGAACACAGAGAGGGAATATCATAGCAGAAAAAAGATTTGGCTTCTGTGGTAAACATAGATTGATAAAAAAAACTTTGGTTTCATGAGCATTTTGCTGGGACAATTGGTCCCAACTATCAAAGTTTCAATATATAGTTTGTTAAGCAGAATAATTAATGAATGCTAAATGTTTAAGAATGATTTTACAGCTTATATGTACGTCAACACATAGGAAAACAAGTACTCCCCATAAAAATGTTTTTGTATATGGATTGCTAAATGAGGCACAATATACAAAAAGTAGGCCTTCAGTGAAATTCTAGAGACAAGCTATTTGGCTTTGGCTATGCACTGTGATTTGTGGCATATGCGACTAGACAGAGTATTCACAAGACAAGGACCATTTGGCTGTGTGATGCACAGTGCTGCCCAGGGCTGTAGCTAGCTAACTAGTTAGCCTCGCACCACAGCTGCTGCAGATTTGTTTACGGAGTGCCTGGTGCTCTCCAAGCAAACATGTGAGTCAGTAATGAAAGTCAGCACAGAGCAGCAGAGGAGGAGGAGGAGGAGGAGGAGGGATGAAAAGAAAGAAAGAAAGAAAAGAGACAGAGAGAGAGAGAGAGAGAGAGAGAGAGAGACACCGGAGATGCAAACAGATGCTCATGCTAGCTCCTCCTCAAAGTGCCGAGCATGAAACATTGTGTGGTGTGCTGCACGGTTATCCTCACATCTATCTCTTCAAAGTTGCAGTGTGTTGTGTTAGAAGACGTGAGGTGCTGTCGTCTTTGTGTCTGTGTACATTATTAAGTAGACAGTAAAGAATGTTGTTCAGACAAAAAATCCACGATAAAAGGCTGCTTTGGAAGAATGGAAGGATGTGTGAAATAATGACAGAAAAAAAAACAGGAAAGCTTGAGTCTGCGTAAGAAAACAATCAGGGTTATGTACCAAAAAAAATTTAATTCCCGAGAAAATCCCAGTAAAAATCACATCAGTGAGGAATAGAGGACTTGGAGAGAGCGATCTGTGCCAGAAGAAAGCTACGGGAAACAAAAGAACCTGAGATCATGATATGTGAAACTGCTGATAGCTACGGGAGTCAATTTATCCCCATCTATGGTAGAGAGAAATACTTTAGCTTTAGCGATGAGAGATAACTCAGGGCCATGCTTTATCCATACGTTACATGCATGCAAGCACACAGAAGCACACACACGGTCAATGAGCGCCTCCAGGCAGGTTCAATATAAGTGATCTTAGGGGCCACTGGTGAGTTCATTAAAAGGCTACCGCAGGCTGTCCAGGTCTGGGTGTGAGTGTGTGTGTATGTGTGTGTGTGGTCCTACGTGTAGAGAAAAGAGCACTCGGAGGCTAAAACAGTTCAACCATATTCTCCTCACTCAGACCCAAATATCTAAACAGGGTTTTCCTGAGCTTTTAGAGGCTTAGGTGCTGATGTTGCCAGTGTGGTGAGCTTCACAACAGGATAGGGGGCTTGTACACACTCTAAAAGACCATAGGGCAAGCTTTGGAAACAAATATAAAGCTATTGGAATCCATTCAGAAGGCCTAAGAAAGGAAAAGCAGGGGCAGCGTCCGTTGACGACATCCGGGACTGGAGTCTTAGTTCTCCTTTCTTAGACGTCTCTGTTCACAAATCCAAACTACAAGAACCTTAATTTATTGTACCTATTATGCAGCATATGGTAATGGTCAAACAATCAGTGCTCCTTCGCATAGAGACAAAGTTTGAATTGTAGCCTAATGATGGAGTTGATGATGTACACTGAGGAGGTAACCTATTTAAAATTAGCTGTGTGCCATATTTGCTTCACAACATAATTCACAATAATCAAATTGGGGGTATAATAGCCAGCTAATGTTGCTGTAGAAAGTTGGATAGTAAGAAAATTTAGTGCCTAAACAAAGACAAGTTACTAAGGTCAGTAAAGGAAATAAAGAATTAAAATGCAGCCAAAAGACAACCTATACACACAACCGAAAAAAACTAAACGAGGGCAAAAAAGAGCATTTCGCACACAGCCATCAACAATACCGTGAAAAAAAATACAACAAGTCTATTAAAGGGTGTTTTTTCCACTTGATATGAACACAAACCTGGGTGGCGTTTGCTCGCAGCGGACGTGGCAGAGTTTGGGGTAGTGCTGCTGGTAGTCGAAGAAGAGGAAGAAGACGAAGAAGAAGAAGAGTGGGCGAACGGGGGCGAGGACGAGGAGGAGGAGGAGGAGCAGGAGGAGGAGGAGAGGGTGAGGGCGCTCAGGGCTCCTGCGGGCAGCGGCTGGCCTCTCTTCAGTAGCTGCTTGTGCTCCTGCTGGCGGAAGCGCGGGGGCACCTCTCTGGGCGGGTAGCGAGCGCTGGCAGGGGACGACTGGCACGGCTGCTGAGGGGGAGTCGGAGTCGGGAGCTGGCCACCGGAGGAGGCGCGCTTGCCATTGCCGGAGGAAGAGGAGGAGGAGAGGGGCAGAGTGGGGCTGGCGGGGTGGAGGAGGTGGTGGTGGTGGTGGTGGTGGTGGGGCGGGCCGGGACTGGGCTTAGTGGGAGCAGGCTCTGGCACTGGAGGGACAGAACAGACAGGCGCACAAGCATACACACACACACACACACACACACACACACAGAAAGACACACGCAGGAAGCAAGGTATTAATGCCCGGGTTAATTCACTATTAATCTGTTATGCAAGAGAACATTTATTTGTATGGGTGCTGCTGACAATTGACAATGGGTTACACAAGAAACGGTAGCCTACATTATTCTTTTCAAGGCAGAGCCGGTTGTGAAATTTCTAACCGTCAGCCTCTAAATAATCATGTTTCTCTGAACTGTGGTCCATCTTTATAAAATCCCAGGCAAACCAAGCTTTCTTTTTCTGGATTACTGTCAGAACCGCACATGTGGCAATAGGACAGAATGGACAAAATGGTCATCTTGCAGAGTTGTACGCTGCCAGTTCAAAAATGGCTTTGATGGGATTGGGGTGCTTGTCCAAAAATATCCTGGATTCTGTGTATGGAATATTATATAGCCTATTCAGCGGCCAATAGGAGTTTTTAGAACTGGAAATGACTGTGTTGTTTCTCTGTTTTTCTCTGAGCTGTATTTTGGTGTGGACTACCCCTTTAAATCCGTGTCTCATGCAGTCTGTTGTTGAACATATGTTACCGGCCCAGACACAATCTATGAAAAGGTCATGTTTTTTCTGCTGACTGAACATCGACACGCACACACAAACACACATACAAGCACATGGACACATGGACACTTTCTCTCTCTACACACAAACACACACACACACACACCTTCCTCTGCTGGTTTGGCCTGGCCTCTGCCTGACCCTTTCCCTGTGGTTACAGTGACCAGCCAGCCGTCTAATGGAGCGTTAGTCCGAAAGCTGTTATTATTAGCAGGACCTGGCTAGCTGGCAACCAAGCAGATTAGCTTGGCTAACTCAGCCCCTCCGGGGAGCAGGGAGAGTGAAGTAGCACCGGGTTAAAAAGGCGCCTCTGGCCTATACGCTGAATAATTCTTATTGACGAGATCAGGTGTAGTGAATGTCACTGTTAGTATATAGCCTCATGTGTGTTCGAGTGTGTTTATGTGGAAAGGAAAGCTGTGCAGTAGGTCTGGTGCAGTGATCTTTGTTCTTGTGCATCTGTGAGGAAAGCTGTGAATATTTGTCTGCGTTTGTATCTATGTGTGTGTGTGAGATCTCCCTGCAGCACAGAAATAGCTGCTTCCATACTGCCAACAGCTAATGACCTACGAGTTGCAGTGAATTACAGTTTCTTGCTCCATAGGTAAATACATGAATAGTTGATGATGTTGTTTTCTATAGTCCCTAGGTAGACTTGACACTTCTACACAACAGCTGAGACTGCTGGCACTCAAGGGAGGAAAGAGAGACAGACAGAGAGAAAGGGGGAGGGAGGGTAGGAAGTGTTTCCTTTTTTTTTTTTTAAACCAAGAAACGGTGAGAAATAGGGCGAGGGTAAAGAGTGCCAGTATCTCTCTCTCTGTCGCTCTCTGCCAATGTTAATTACAACTTCAGTCTACCTAGTGTGAGAGTCGGAACTATTTCTATGGCGGTTCTGTATTGCAGTGCTGGTGATTAACTGTGCTTCCACACACACACACACACACACACAGTCCTATGCTGCCACACTGGGGGTTAAAGTAAATTCAGAGCACTGAGGTATTCACTGTGCCTGCCAAGAGCCTGTCCAAAAGCACTGCTAAAAACAGAGGCCCTCTCAGTGAACACAACACTAATCCAGACGGCTGCCTACCTGCTGACACACACACAGAGAGCAGTCATACGCAGGAAAGCAAAACGCACATTTGCATTAACGCACAGACAAACACAAAATATAAAACCTCTGCATGGAGAGAACTAAATGCGTTAACACACTCAATGCATAACGCACTCTTTCTGCTCCGCTTTCTTCTCTTGGCGTCCTTCACAGACACACCAACCCACGTACAAAAACACAACCACAATGGCGCACACACATGCGCCTTTGCACGTTCCCAAACACACAGAGAAAGCACACTGGCAGAGTTGCTAGCAGCTCCCTTCCTCCAGAGAGATTTTAGTCAAACACACACACACACACACACACAGGGAGAGAGAGCCTGCCCCCCTCCAGCAGTATCTGGCTGGCTGCTGGCTTGGAACTGCAGCTGGTGACGCACATCTCTGATTAAATTCAGCTCAGCCTGCCTGACGCTGCCTCGGCCAATCAGACTGCGGGACGCTGAATACACACTGCCCTGCCCCCCTCTGTTTCCAACCACCCCCCTCCCCTCCCCTCCCCTCCCTCCCTCTCTCTCCATCTCCAGGTTGCTCCTTAACCCCGTCGATCTCTCTCTCTCTCTCCTCTTTCTTTCTGTGTCTACCTGTCTCTTCTCTGCTCGCTCTGTTATTCTATCTCTGGGCTTTTATTCCTCTCGTTTCCTCTGCTGTTCCCTCCCGTTTCTACCTCCGTTCTCCCCTCGTCTTATTTCTCTCCATCTCTCCCTCCCTCCATCCCCACCCAACTCTGCCCTCCATCCCTCTCTCTCCGTTTCCCCTGCTATTAGGTGTTGCTCTGTCAGCTCATTGTTCATGGCTGCTGTCAGTCTGTTACAGGAAGCAGATGGACCCAGAAGACACACACACACACACACAGACGCATCTCTTAACACAGGCATACGTCATAGATACCAGGCTTCAGACAACCTGCGTGCTTGTGTTGTTGTGGTAGCAAGGGTATATCCACCCTACAACTCAATACTGTTGCAAATGAGCAAATATAACATCTCCTACATCAGCAATAATGACATTCCTCCAAAATAATTATACAGCGATTACAACTATGTGTCACTAACTGAGTGTTGTTCAATTACATTATTCTACCCGCCCAAAAAAGCTAAAATGATCTGCCTGATAGGAAATTGCTAGCCAGCTGGGTAATGTGTAACCATCTTTGGTTAAATCTGTATTTAATAAGTATATCAGTGAAAGGGAATGTTCTCCTGAGAGGGAGTGTGTGTGTCTGTGTGTGTGTAAATGAGACAGCAAAAATGGAGTGCGTAAGTGGTAGGAATAATAGCATGTATGCGCGTGCGTGTGTGTGTGTGTGTGAGAGAGAGAGGCAGCTCCCCTCTGCCTTGAACAAACATAAATACATTTAGTGAGGCATGTCTTTCATTTAGGGGAGGAGAGATCTTTTCTTAATCCATAATGGATGCGTAAGTGCTTGGGGGTGGGGGAGTTTAGGAGAGAGAGAGAGAACGAGGAAAAAAAAACTGTGAGAAAAGTGGGGAAATCCCTTAGATGAGAGAGTGCCTATAAAAGATGAAATGAGTCAGTCAAGAGTATGCTGGTTACACCAGTGAAAGGGAATGAAATCCACACAGTAAATTAGTCAGGTGGCAGGCTTATTGCCTCTGAACTCAACTGGTTGCCTAGCAGCTTTGCAGAATAAACAGGGTTTTCCCGGCCTATTAAACTCTTAGGTTTAGTTTCTTTTTGTGACCACCTCATTGACAGCGTCGAATATATAAAACATATTTTATAAATGTCTATTTGCAGGAGGCTCCTGAAGATATTTGAAAATGGACTTTCTTGCAGAGTGTTTCTGAATGGCTTCCTGATTTGCTCCTTGTTGGCTGCTCATCCAGTGACATTCCAAGGACAACCCTGAAAAAGAATGACATATTGGCCTCCCGATGTATTCCTCTACCTTTTAATTCATCTTTTACTTTTCCAATTTCCTGCAGTTCTCTTGAACATCCTACTCGTTGGCATGTGATGGTTAAATAAAGTGGGATCTTGTCATTCATTTCGCCTGCATATCTGATGGGGGAGGGAGAGCGCTCTTGACCCATGAGACTCTGCCCAGCACTTCAAAGGACAGATGGAGCCGATAACAGCAGGCAGAAGGTCAGAAAATGAGGGGAGAGAAAATAAGTAATTGTAGGTCTGGGGAGACGATATTGAGTGATTTCCAGTGAATATGTGTGAGAGAGAAGAGGCAGAATTAGAAGTGGATAGTATTGATTGAGACAGCATATAGAAATACAGATGCAACAAAGGCACAAGGTAGAGCGCAAACCTCTGCCAATGCTGAAAAATTATCCTGCTTGTAAAGCTGCAGCCTCCAGTTTGTTTGTCTTCTGGGTCTGATTTTTGGGCAAAATAGCACATGAATGCAATGCTGTTAAGCAGCCGACTTGGAAGCCCTGAATGTTGGATTTTCCCCACAGAAATGAATGCAGCATAACAGCTATGGCTGTAAAACAAATATCATCTCATGGCGGAAATCCCAGATCTGGATCACCACCAAATTCTAATCAGTTGATCCTTGAGCTAAGGGCTATCTGTCCACCAATTTGCCGCCAAATCCGTTGATAACTTTTTGAAATAGCTTGATAACAAACAGGCAAACAGACACACAGGGGTGAAAACATAACCTCCTTTCAACTCTGTTGGCTAGATAAATATAGAAATGTATTTATGTTACGGCAGGGCAAGTGAGAGTTGGATTTAGAAACCAACCGCAAACTCTTATGTGGCAGTGGCCTTAGTACCCCTAATTGAAGTTGAAAGGGAGAGCCAATTAAATAAGCATTTGTAACGAGTGCACTGTAAATTCCATTAAACCCTCCAGCTGAGGCGCTCTCCGCAACCCTCCACCAAACTTATAATTATAGCCCTTCCTCACACTCAATGGTTAATTACACACGAGAGAGAGACAGAGAGACAGAGAGGAAAAAGAACAAGAGCTTGAGAGTAAGAGAACAAGTGAACAAGGGAGCATGGATGGAGGAAGAAAAAAGACAAAGCAGAGAGAACAACGCAGAGGGAAATACATGAAGAAGCCGCCGATAAAGAGTCGAAAATCCCTGAGCAAGGCATGATGGGCAAGTGGGGGGTGTTTGTTATTGTAAGGCACCATTGTGATTGGTTGCCCCAGCCTAGTGCCAGGCATCGCAGGTTCCCACATCTCCTCTGTCTATTGTCTGGAGAGCCACTTTAATATGCAGCCATGTTTATAGTGGGGGGAGGGATGGACACAGGCGCAGGCCAATATGTCCTACACAAGGGTCCATTTATTAATCCACTAAAAGCTCAGAGGTAGAGTACAGAAATATGCCATGCCTTTAAAGTGCTTTTATATCGGTGTACAACAATTTTATATACAGTGCCTTCCAAGTGGTTTTATATTGGTGTCCAATAATTTTATACATACAATAGTGTGCATCAGTGTTTTCCTTTAGCCTTTGTAAACAGTGCCAAAAGGGTCAGGCGGTAAAACAAGAAATAAATAAATCCATGCCTTACAGTGATTTTATATTGGAGCACTGACATTAAAAGATGCCATGTCCACTCACATTTTTTCTTCATGTTAATAGGCTCTGGACAGTATGGAGGCACAGACACAGGGGGATGGCTCGCCGATCTATCAGCTTAAGTGCATAAAAAGCACATACTTAGGAAAACA
Source organism: Centroberyx affinis (assembly GCF_046629955.1). Taxonomy (NCBI): domain Eukaryota; kingdom Metazoa; phylum Chordata; class Actinopteri; order Beryciformes; family Berycidae; genus Centroberyx; species Centroberyx affinis. The sequence goes on along the minus strand of NW_027282948.1, from coordinate 115,253 downwards.
TGAGTTAGGACTGGGCAACAACCTTTTACATATCATACCCTCCATCTCCCTCCCTCATTTTCCTGTCTCTCTTGTTACTGTGTACTAGCACATAAAGCAGAAAAGCCATAAAAATGTATTAAATTAAGTAACAGTATTGGGTTCATTGCTCACTTCAACAGTAATATGGCTTTACTTACTACTACTTATCTGCATCATAGGGGGGATGATAATAAAAGTTAATTTTGATTGTTAATATTATTACTACAACATGGATGGGTGCCTCACTCTACATGAAAAGAAATATTCTGAATATTCAAAAGCCTTCAAATGTCATGTTTGTATTGTCTAGTTAAATTAATATTTCTTTTAATGGAGAGAGTGTGGCACCCACCGATTTCTCTCCTGTGTAATATTACTGAAATTGGAGTAGTAATTTGTTACACTACTTGTTACTAGCAAGTATAATAACACATACTATGTTACTGAGAAACATTTTACCAGCAAACACTGCTAAGTAAGGATAACCAAGAAGACCCTAGAGTCACTGAGTGTGAGAGTGTGTGTGTGCGCAGAAGGGAGGGTCAAGTGGGTGCATCTATATAAGGTCCCATCTGTCAGTAGTAGTCAAGAAAAACAGAGTCTCTCCCTCTTTCACACCCACACCCACACAAAATAAAAGGCACCCTTTCTCACCCCTCACCCTTCCCATAACAGGCTGTTGCTATAGAGACTGACAGTTGCCTAATGCACCTCCATTTGCCTCCTGTGACCCCCGGTTCCCTCATGCCAGGCCCCTTACACACACACACACACACTAATGAGCCTCCTAGTTCATCTCAGCTGTGCCTCTCCTGTCTGTTGGGATTATGAGGAGGTTGCCCCTAGAAACCTTTTGCTTTTTAGATCTAATGGTTGCTAACCTACACTCTGGGTATAAGGGCTTTAACAGGATCATATTATACCTCCATCCTAGGTCAGCGCCTGAGGGCAACAACTGCCTGAGGATATACGCCTTTTGAATCAGATGGATGGCACGAAGCTGAAGGTATCTTAAAGTTTTTAAGCCTGACATCCAAATGAGAAATGTGGTCTCTCACACCCTGGGCCCCAGGCTCATTAGAGCATATCACTTCTCCTGGCATGTGGGGACCCACTAGCAATTGGCCCGCAACCCATTTTGGGTCCCAATCCGTAATTTAAGAAACCACGATAAGGATGAGAACATCTCATGGATCTAATACAATATGACTAATATGCCGAGACATGATAATGTTATACTATATCTTGTTAATAGAAACAGTCCGCCATCATAATATCCAATTCATGGTTGAATAATAATGATGTGTGGACATTTTTTTTCTCTTCTCTGTGGTCTAACTGCTGCTTGACAATGGCCTGAGGGCAGAGCGAGAAGGGCCCCTTGTGCAGGCATACCCGCCAGTCTTTGAGCCTCACACACACACATGCACGGACACAAACACCTTGCTGGCAAAGCACAGACCGAACCGCCATTCATATGTTGAGCTGCATCCTATTAATCTGCCTGATATTTGACATGAGGCAGCTCAATGTTGGGGGAGGGGGAGGGGGAGAGGGAGGAGGCAGTCAATGGGCTCACATGTCAGCAGCGTGTGAGTGATCATGCAACATGAATGCACACAGAGAGGAAGGCATTGTTTAAGTTTGGGGACCCCTCTTGTTTCCTTTCTCTCTCTCTCGCTCCCCCCATCCCCCTCTCTCCCCTGCCACTTGAGATGCATGCAGGGTGAGCAGACAGGGGGTAGAGGAAAAACAATTATGCTTGGCAGTCATAAATCCACAGGACATAATTCAGAAGCCATTCACTGTTAATTCATTGCGTATTTATAAATGTGGTTAACAGAAGAGAAAAGCGGGCCGGCTCCAAAAGTAAATTAGCCTCTAATTAGATTGCGATTCATGAAATTCCCTTTCAAAAGTGTCGACGCAATTAATAGCATGTGAAATTGCAAATTAATCCAATGCGGAATTATACGACGCACTCGTGTTTGTGTGTCTCTCGCCACTTTGAAAAATATAATGCTGTTATCACCGCGGTGACACCGTGTAAATATGTTTCTCGGCCAGATGCGGTCGTCGGGGCCGAGCCGATCTGGGGAGGGCGAGATGAGACGGAGGGAAGAAACAGCGGCGGTAAGGGGAAAAGTGAGGGACGAGAGATTGACGTGCATTACATTTGTTCTTTAACCTCTCGGCAGAGAAAAGTGTGTGAGCAGCAGAAACGGAGCGGCCTTGCTCATCTTCTGATTATCGGGGTGTGGGAATGCGACAGGCGTACCGTGGTATTACTGGGGCTTTCTGCGCCCGCCTGTCGCCACCTGTTTCATGAATTACATTTGCGTCACTCCCCACTTGGGCCGTGCTTTCTCATAACTTCATGAATCTTTTTTTCACTGTGTGTGTGTGTGTGTGTGTGTGCATGTTGAGACAGCCATCATGGCTAGCATATTATTGCCTTGGCTGTTTTGCAATTCCATGATGTAAGCATTTGCTTCACTCACTGAGAATAGATTGAGGTGTGTGTGTGTGTGTGTGTGTGTGTGTGTGTGTGTGTGTCTATAAATATGACTATGTGTCTATGTGAATATAAATGTGTGCATCTAGGAACATGTGTTTGTGCCTTGCCAAATATGTACATTTCTCATGGTTTGTGTGTGTGTGTGTGTGTGTGTGTGTCCTGGCATGTATTTTTGTCAAGGTTGGTAGGTGTGTGCTGACTGATTGCGATTGCAGTGGTGGCAGAGATGGAGATGGAGCTCTGTGTGTGTGTGTGTGGTGGGGGTGAATAATCAGCGTCCCTCTGCCCTCTGTGGTAATGGGGACCAGGGATGAGGAGAAAGGGGAGGGTGGGGGGGGGGGTCCAGCCTGTGTGTGGGGGAGGCCGAGCGGGGCGCTGCCTCCTGGAGCCCTGCCTTCTGTGAAGCTCCAAGCCTAATGGGGGGCAGAGGAGTTAATTCCACAGCGCCGGAGCTTTATCTCATTTTCATACATATGAACGCGCCGGGCTGAGATCGATTACCGCAAACAAATTGAAATGCCTGGGACCGAGGCGGCCTGCACCGGGGGAGAGGGAAGCACAGGGAGAGAGATGGCGAGGATGAGGGGGGTTGGTCTGTGTGTGTGTGTGTGTGTGTGCGTGTGTATGAGTTTCTGAGAGTGTATAAGGAAGGCAGAATTCACTGATATGGATGGAAAGACACAAATCACAGCCGCATACTGATTTGCTCTCTTCCCTCATACACATACACCTCTATTATTTAGTGTCACGCATGAAAACTCGACTCATTCCAGTTGATGCCAGCCTCCCTTTTAAGAGAGATATTGCAGATGGGAGGTTATAAGTAAACTCACAGAGGTCCTGATGGCTCACTGAACAATTAGCCTACAAACTAGCCCTTTCTTTCCTTTTCTTTATAATCTCTCTGTCTGCATGAGTACCCCCCTCACACACACACACACACACACACAATCAGTTTCTCACTCTCTGTCTCTCATTAAACATATCATAAAATAATATTCATGTCATTAGTCCTGCTCTATAATAGCACCGCCATTGACTCCCGACAGTCATTTTTGGCACTCGTCTAAAGTGCTCACTGCTTCATTACTTTCTTTCCTCCCTTTCCTTCCTTCATTTTTTCTTTTATCTGGCCCCGCAAGACCTTGTTACACTTCCTCCGTCTTCCTCTCCCTTCTTTCCCCCCTCCCTCCTCCTCCCTCTTGGCTGTGGCCCTGTCCATGGGCCTCTCTCCCAGGCAGCGGGCTGTCCATGCGTCCTCCCTGACCCCTCTGCATTTCCTCTGCCATTCCTGCTGCTCACACTTGGCACAGCCAACGCACACACAACACAGATGTGTACACATAGTTGTATGTGTATGTACATATCAGAAACAAATGCAAACGTACAGAGACACACGCAGGCACACATTCACAGATTGCGTGCAGAGGCCCTAACTGGGGGGCTGTGTGACATTTTCTGTGGCCGGCGAGATGCTTTGGGCCAGGTGTGTTTCCACCGTCTGACATCAGCCACATACCTCTCCTAACTCCTGGTCCAGTTGAACACCAGCCATGCTCTTGGCTAACCTCCTACACACAACATAAAAAACACATCTGCCAGCTCTTGAGCATCTGTATGAGCAATGCTCTGGCTTTGCGTCATAATACGTTTGTTCTCTCTTGTTCTTATGTGGATGTGTGTCCTTTGTTCCTCTGTAAAGCACTTTGTGTCAAGCCAGGTTTCTAAAAGATTTATATATAGATTTGATTTCAATACTCTAGCCTTGTGGGTTTCTAACTTTTTCCTCTGGAGACCAGCATTTTTGTGTCATTGCCCAAAAGGAAGAAAAGTGACATATTAGAAGCCAATTCAATTAAAAAGCACTAAAATGACAAAATGTCACATACGTTTCAAGCACAGCGAGTCAAGTCAAAGTAACTGGCTTTGTGCAAAGCCTTTGAAACTTAGCTAATAGGCCCAGCTCAGAGACAGGGCAGTGAAACAGAGGGAGGGTAATTAAAAAGGCAGGTCAAAGTTCAAGGCAGGCTGTGGTGACCTTTGTTAAAGCCCAACGGTCACACCCAGATGGCCAGACTGGTGCTGAGGAGAGAGGGAGGGAGGCAGACACACACACAAACGTGCACAGACGTGGTTGTATAACTATAGTTGTGAGGACATTTCAGTGACTTATGTTAATCCCTAAAACCCTGCCACTAAATGCCTGCCTCAAACCTAACCCTACCTCTAAATCTAACCATAAAACATAAGCACATGCAAACCAACTAAACAGATAGAAATAAGTTAATTCACATCCCTTAAAAGTAATCCATATCAGCTTTTCTCTGATGATACCATTTTTCAGATTTGCAGTACCTTGTGCCTGACAATTCCCAAATTGGACCAAATTAAAGCACAAGCAGGTCACTAGGACTGCTGTTGGCAGCAGAGGTAATCGTGGGTGTTTTGCTAGCATTAGAGTATGTGACCAAAACTAATTTCACAGCTATACGGTGAGAAACTCTACATTAGCATCTAAAGAGAAGTCCAAGGGCATGTGAGGACACCGTTCTCCCGGCCCCACTCCCTCTGCATTTCAAATGAACCCCGTGCCCTCCTTTTATTCCACTCCCCACCCCCTCCCTTCCTCCTTCATCCCATCCCCCCCAGCCCATGCCAGTGTTCAGTGCTGTAGCTGTCTGGGTGCCCTCACGCTTCACTGCCTGGTGCTGCGGGCGCTCTGGGTGTCACTCCACATCACTCTGCATTAGACTCCACTGGATTGGCTCTGCTCTCTGTGTGTGTGTGTGTGTGTGTGTGTTTGTGTGTTTGAGAAACAGAGAGTCAAAGGACACAATTGTTCATGCATGTGCAAAATGTGTGTGTGTCCATCTGTGTGCAAGAAACCAAAATGCTATGTGCCCATAGTGTGTGTGTCTTTGCGGGTCATATAATAATCACAGCTGATGACAGGCTTATATGAGTTTTTGTATGAATGTATTTTTAGAAAAACGAGGTGGATGAGAGGGTGTAGTTTACTTCATTATGACACTCACCTTTGGTTTTCTGATCAGCAGCCTGAGGGGGGAGAGAGAGAAAGAGAGGGAGATGGATTTAGAAACAAAATACAGCAGGCGTGATGTTTAAACATTTTAGTTAAACATATTGAAATAACATTGTAATAACTGAAACCAAAAGGAGGTTTGTGTAGTAAGAAATGGACTAGTGTTACTGAACAGTGATGCACTCTATTCAAACCATTTGTCATGTTTTTTCTGTTGAATGGCAGCCAGTATGAAACAGTAGAAGTCAGTTGCTGTTTGCGTACTGGCAGTTTGCTGCCCACATCTACACAACTCAGCCAAAGCTGTTAAATTCAATTAAAGCTGTGAATTAGTAAGGAATGGAGATTAAAAAAAACACTAAGTGCTAACTGTGTAACCCACTCTCTCTCACACACACACACACATAGAACTGACTTTAATACCTGGTATTAGGCTAGAAATAGATATGCACAGCTCCCTGCATAATATGCGTTTTGTGTGTGTGTGTGTGTCTCATTTCCAGCCTCACCTTTTTCTGAGCGGCGTCCTTCTTGGTCTTTTCTTCTTGTTTTTTCTTTTTCTTTTCTTCCATCAAATGGTTCTCTTTCTTCTGTCGCTAGCTTCTCTCAGCTGCCAACACAGAGAGAAGAGAGAGTGATTTGAGTGAAAAGAGGAAGTAAAGGGGAAGTGCAGGTTTCGGCTTAAGTGGTGAGAGAATTTCACTTTTGCACTTACACTTTTTGCACTTTCATGTTACAAACATGAAACGTGCACACGCTTTACAAACATAAGGCACATTCTCATTTCCCATGTTCATACATATACATACTGCACAAACATGTACAATTGTGTTTGCAAACAAATGCGCGCGCACACACACACACACACACACACACACACACACACACACACACACACACACACACACTACAGTGCATGTAAACTTTCAACCCCTTCCTTTTCATCCATGTTTAAGTCAGAGCCAAAGTGCAGTGTCTGGAAAAACTTTTCCACCCTCAATCGGCACTTCATACGTAAATCTTGGCCGGCACTTCTGAGGAGCACTTTCACTCACGGTCAAAAATTGAGGAGGAGGAGATGGAAAGAGGGAGACAAAATACAAAAAATGAAAAGGAAAATAAAAAGGAAAGGAAAAGAGGCAGAAGTGAGAGAGAGAGAAAGAACTGCAAGAGTAAAGGCCGGAGAAAGAAAGCTGGTTTAAAAAAAAAAGACAGAGAGAGAAAAGGAAAGAGGCAAACGTGTGAGAGACAGAACAGCAGAAGTGAAGGTCGGTGAAAGAGTGCTAGTAACAGCAGGGAAACAAGAATCCAAGGGAGTAAAAAAAGGCTGAAAGGCAGATAATCTAAAGACCAACAGACTGACAGAATAAGACACAAGGCCTTTTTCCCCCCCAAGATCTGTTTCCAGTGGGTGTGAGTCTAGCTAGCTAGCCTGAGGGCCAGGGAAACTAAGTGCTTCATTTCAGCCTGTATTTCCTTTGGCTCAGCTATAGTGACAGCTCCTGGAAACTATTAGAGGCATGAGCAGGGCCAGAGAGAATGTGTGTATGTGTGTGTGTGTGTGTGTGTGAGAGTGTGTGTATGTGTGTAGTCCTGGCTAAGTGCAACTGATACTGATCAATAATACAGCGCTATGTCATATCAAATCAATGAAACCTCTCTCTAAAGCGCGCTAATAAAATCAGTCAATCATCTCCATGTCAGTCTAAAATAATGGCCTATTCCTCTTGGCCAGCCATCCTGTGAAGCGTACACACACACACACACACACACACACACACACACCACACACACATATATGCAGGCCTGCCTTGCACAATACACCATTGTGCTTCGTCCTCAGCAACTGGAAGGACATGGCTTTCTCTCACTGAATGCTGAGTGATAAGAGTGTTCAAGCCATGGGGCTGGCACGCACACAGGCACACACACACACACACACACACACACACACACACACACACAAAGCTGACCACCCAAGCAGAGTAAGCAGAAGCCCCAAGTGCATGAAGATAGACAGAGGGGATAGACAGAGGGGATTTTATGATAAAACAGCAACTAACAAGGGGGTGGAAAAGCAGAAATTGCTTCATTAGAAGTTGTTAATCAAAATAAGTCAAATCGGCCTGAAAAATCACACAGGCCTTGAGACAGGTAGAGAAAGGGCCGGATAAGCAGACAGGCAATGAGCCAGGCTAGCAGGCGTGCGTCCATTGGGGCCTAGATATGAATCCAATCTGAATATATGAATGAATCATAACACTCATAACGGGAGATTAATGAAAGGCCCCGCCTCCCACTGTGCTGCCCACTGGTAGGGGGAGGGACCTGTCAATCAAAGAGACAGGACAGGCCTCGCCGAGACTGACTGATGTTGGTGCAAAGTCTCAGTGGGGGTAAGGGAGAGAGACAGGGAGAAGAGAGAGAGAGGAAAGAGAGAGAGAGAAAGGGAGAGACACAAGGGACAGAGAGAGAAAAAGAGAGGGAGGGAGAGAGACATTGAATAGTGCTGTCAACAGACAGTTCAGAGCCAAACCCTGGGGAAGACTGCCAGACTAGTGGCCATGGCAGCGGGGCTATAATGAAAGACAGAAGATATCACTGTAGGACTTTCTCTCCTCTCCCATTTTTCACTCTTCCTCTTCTCCTCTCATTTCTCTCTCTCCTTCTCGCTTTCACACACAGTTCTATTTTTCATACCGAGGAGGCTCTGTGTGTGTGTCATTGTGCTATCTCAGCAGCTAGGGGAAGGCAGCCCTCGGGTAATAAATAGGAACTCAATTTGTGTGTGTGTGTGTATGCGAGTGCATGTTTGTGTGTGTGTGTGCGTGTACAGATAATTGTCTGCAACAGAGAAAAGGGAGGAAGAGAGGAGTGAATGCAGTATGTGTTTATGTACTGTGTGCATCTCTGTTAGTGTTTCTCAGTTTTTCTCTCCCAGATTTGAGACCATTAAGCAGCCTTAACCCTCTACACTGCTCCCCAGCCCTCCTGCATGGTGATAACAATCCTATAGGCTCACAGCTCCACACATCCCCCCACACGCCTACCTCCACCGCCTGAACCAATCCAACACCTCCCTCTCTCAGATTCCTTGGATGGCATCCAAAAGAATGGAAAAAACGGGGGGGATAGAGGGGGTTGGGGCACGGTGACAGCATGCAAGCAGAGGAAGGGACAGGGGATATAGGGGGAAAAAACATTAGCTGTCGTCTTTAACTCCTCATGTGCTGGAATTTTCTGTCCCCATCCTCTCTTGGCTATCTAGCCCTTTACCCCCCAGATGCTAGCGGGCCTACCCCATCTGGTGACTGCTGCTGCTGTCACAGAGGATGAGAGGAAATGAGGGATAAAGAGGAGCAGAGACAAGGGAGGGGGGATATATGACTGTAAGTACAACAACAACAACACGCTTGCCCATATGGATTTATCATCTACCTCATTTCCTGCACGTCAATACATTAGGGATGGGTGCAGATTAAAATGTTCTCTGGGTCACCAAAGGCTGGACAGCCTGGTAGAATAGTAGTAGTATTTTTCATATGAAATGATATTATGTGAATTTAGGCACAAACACTGGCAGAGTGTATGAGAGAGAGGGAGAGAGAAAGTGCATGAGAGAGAGATGTGTGTCAGCCGATAGTCAATGCCAAAGTTAGCCTCCCGTCTGAACTCTTTGGCCCCCGACCATTTCTTTACCTGACTCTCCCCTTCTCTCTCCCCCTCTCTGTGTTGCTGACACCAGCATCTCCTCAACAGTGACCCTGGGGTGTCGCTGCACTGGCTACCAGCATCAGGTTTCCCCTGGCTGGCAGCATGACACTGCAATTAGGCAAAATATGTCCTGTTTTTAGGTTACTGACCTACGAGGGCACGGTATGTCATTCAGCCTTCCCGTACATTGCAGGGACTTGGATCGACTTGAGTGACATGACGTAGCCAGTAGCTTCACCAGTAACTAACTTCTTTACGTTCACTTAGCTGCTGTGGCAGCTGTCACAGCTAGAAAAATATAACTAAAATAAAAAGTCATCATCTGGCCTTGTTGTTCACCCCTATCCCTCCCAATTAAAACACATGACATGACATCATGATATAAATATCAAAATAAGACCCATTCTTCTACTGGAGCTAACCCAAACCAGTGGTCCTATATTGCCTAAAGCTTTGCTTCAGAATACAGGGTCGAACAGGAAAACAGCCCAAGTCACAGAGCTGGAGCTGCAGGGAAATTGTGCATAATTTGCACAGCGAGGGAGGATGCCTCTCTTTCTGAACTGCATGAAACAGCTCCATAACCAGGGACTGGGGCTGAGCTATACTGAAGAAAGCATTAAAACAGGAACACACTGTACAGGAATGAATAAGCTGGGGACACACACACACACATACACAATAAAGACACACTCAGACACACACAGGGTAGTTTGATGTGCACAGGCAGGAGGCAGTCTGTCTGATGCCTGTCGTTTTCCGCCAGGGATGCAGAGGAAGGGGAGGGAGGGGGGGATGAGGAAAGAGAGAAGGGAAAAGAAACAGGCAGAGGATGAAAGCAGAGGCAGAGCAACACCAATTAAGAACGACAGCAGCCGGAGAGCCAGACGGGGCACAGGGAGAGAAAGAAGAGAGACTCTGTGTAGGAAGAGGAGAAAGACGGAGAGAATCCTCACTGGAGAATGGAGGAGACGAAAAAAAAAAAAAACCCAGAACGAACCACTATCGAGGCTGGCAGACAGGGAGAGATGTGGGGGGAGACAGAGAGGGAAAAAGGCATGGAAATATCCGTGCACCTTGATAGCTGGTACCTAGGGAAGCAGGGAGAAAAACAGGGGTTGAGGAGAGGAGAGAGAAACCAGGCGAGGGTGATAGAGGGATAGAAGAGGCACAGAATGAAAAGGGCAGTGCTAGTGCGTATAGCGAGAAAGACAGAGAAAGACAGAGAGAGAGAGAGAACTTGAAAGGGAAAGAGCTGCAAGGCAAATACACAGCTTCACGTGTTCTGAAGGGCTGACGGACCAACCGCAGACACAACACCAATCACAGAGGAGAGGACGGGGGGAGGAGGAAGGAGAAGAGGAGTGACTTTCCTCCCTCAGCAGAAAAGCAATATGGTCAGGTCATTGCCACAGAATGTGGTAAACCCACTCTCCTCCACCATTACCATCCATCCAGCCACCCATTCCTGCGGCATTAGGGAAGCCACAGGGCTCTCCTGAGCCTTATTACATGGAACATTATCATGGCCGGTCCTTACCTAGGGAGTAATTCCCCTATAGCTGCTGCTACAGACCCCAACGACTATGCACAAGTACACGTGGGTGTGTGTGCGCGTGCATGTGTGTTTACTCAACCTGAACGGCTTGGGGAAAACAAGCCTGTAAATTCCACAGCTGATAAGCAGTAATAACAATGTTGTTGCTGTGTGTGTCTCTCTCAGTCTCACACACACACACACACACACACACACACACACACACACACACACAGACAGTCTCACAAGCTGCTTGGTTTGCAAGCATTCTGTGCATACCAGCTTTGCTTTAAGCAGGTGGAAATTGGCTTGTGAAAATATATAACACCCTTTATTGGTATTAGCCAAGAGCACCAGGCTGTCAGCTATAGGTTGGGTGACCTAGACCTGTTCCATGAATTAAGAGTCTGTAAAACAATCATATTCTTGGCTGGTAGGATTTGTAGATGAGAGACCGACTAAGTGTGAATGGGTGGGTGGGGTGGGGTGAGGTGATGGAGGGAGTGCAAGGTGGAGCAAGAAGTGAAAGAATCAGAGAGAGAGGGAGAGTCAGAGGGGGGCTATAAATAACAGCTTTGAAGTTTGCCTCCAGAAAATTAGCTCTCAGTCTCTTGGCTGCTTCCTCTGCCAAGTCGATATGAAACTTTAACGTGCTGGCAGCTCATTAAATAGGAAAACAACACAATGCACAAGACCAAGCAGGCCTGCTCTCTGCCAGCCAATAGAGCTAAAGCTTATTGAATTCGAGAAGCTGTCAAGCGGTGTGTGTGTGGGTGTGTGTCTTTGCTTATGACTGCTTTGTGTTTATGTGAATGTGTGTGTCCGTGTGTGTTCTGCATATGCCTGCTTTTTTTGCTCATTTGTTTTTATGTGCATGTCTGTCTAGTGGCTTAGAGGCTGTGTGGTGAACTCCTGTCTAAAGCTGCAGATGAGTACGAAGTACTATTAGCATTAATACAATGCCTGACCTCTCATAATTAGCCTAGAGCAGGAGTTCTTCAAACTTCTTAACCCAGTACCCAGTACATCTCATCTTGCGCTGGCATTCATTAAGCTATACTATTGCTACTTAAGCTACATGGGTATCCAACATAACAGCCCCTTTTGTGTCCAATCCCAGAATCTCTTTTCCAAGACATTTTGGTGGTCCTGTATAGTTCATTGGGTAGAGCACAACACTAAACCTGCAGGGGTTATGGAGGTTCCATTCCCACTGAGGCCACCCATGATAAAAGTGTACTCACTCGTGGTAGTGTAAGGCGATTTGGATAAACACATCCACCAAATAGGGGATGTTGTATTTTGTTCTTACAATGACTTGTCTTTGACTCGTCATTCGACAAAAAAATGATGCGATACAGTCCATATTTGCAGGCTGCTGTTGGTCAACCAGGACATTATCAGGGCGATGTGGTCAAGACAGGGGTGTGACAGCAGAGCAGAAAGTGGGCGGACAGAATTTGCTTCCATTAATGGATCGATTAGGAGTCTGGTTCAACATGAACCAGACAGGGACTGAAAGAGAGTTTCTAGACGACACACAAACAGCAACCAATAGGCCTGAGTGGTTTTCTACTACACAGCCTACCTCCACTGCCGCCATCAAACTGTCAAAATCTGTAAAGCCAAACTAAACAAACCTGACATTAGGAAAGGACACACACACACACACATATACACATGATGCATGCACACAAAGACTAGGAAAAAGGAGCCTATCGGCTGGGCTATACTCCCTCAAGGTTACTTTGACATTGACTGCCTTTCACTGCCAACCGCAGTGGTGAGCACCCCCCCACCCCCCTCCCGCCCCCTCCACCCCCAAAACACACACACAGACATGTCAGTCAGCAATTCACAGGCTGTCAAGAGCGTAAGCAACAACACACACCCTGAAAGAGAGAGAAAATAAGCACTGTGTTTAGTTGTGCGAACAAAGCCAACTCTGATGTAAGAAAGACAGAAAGTGAGCAAGAAGAAAGTCGAGAGCAGAGAGAGAGATGTAAGTGATGGGCTGCTTCCATGCTGCTGTAGGGAGAAGGGTGGGACTACAGAAATAAAGACAACCCCTTTAAGACTGAAGGGAAAGAAGAAAGAGTGGGGGATTTTTTTGGACTAAGATGTGATGAAAATGTGCCAATTAGGTTTGAGGGTATTGAAGTAACTCTCGTGCATGTTGATTAACATGAGTGTTGGGATATTCCAATTAAAAAAATCATCTAGCCTAGTTGTATGCTAATCTAAAGACTTTGCTTGATACAAGAGACATGAGCCTTTAAGCGGGGGTTGTGAAACTTCAAATCTGGGATCCAACTGAGAGTCTCTTTTCCTGGGATCAAGGCTCATGACAACTTCTGCTATAGCCACCAGAAATGCATTTTAGCTCACAACTCATGAAATATTGACCTACAGTTATTTAGGTAACATAACATTAGGCAACAAGACACTGTATGATGTGTTAAGCTTACCTGACACATCTCCTGTTTAAATACCCTCCACCCACTGATTTTCAATTTCACAGAATTTCTATCGCCATATAGTAAATCCTTTTGATTATGTTGTTAAACTGTGTATAACCACAAGAAAGGCTACTTTGTAATACAGACAACTGGGAACACAGAATATACAAGTTCTCAATCACCACAAAAATGTTCTGTTGATAATAGCTAGTAGGTCCGTTTCATCAAAAGCATGCCAAATATGACTGCCACTCGCGCCAGCAGACTGACTCAAAGTGGGCTTTAAAAACAATCAAAGTACACAGTAAAATTAAACACTTGAACTCCATTGAATGTAGTCAAGTTAATATTAAAACAGTCCATACAACAAACAAAAGACCTGGACTTACTAGCCTAAGCCACAGTGCAGGGCCAGGCAGCGCACGCTAGTGCTATTTACATAGCCTTAACAAGGAGCTTGGAAAGTGCTGTCGGGCCTAAGTCCCATTACATAATGAGTAAGGCTGTCTAATGTTGGTTTGGAGCTGGGAAAAGGGAACATTGCATGTTGGAAGTCCTGCCTGTCTCTCTGTCAGCTTCCATGTGATGCCTCTCTCTCTCTCCAATTAGCCGACATGGAACAGAGGGAGGGAAGGGCCCCCACCAAGCCTCAGCACACTGGACATTCCCCTGGACCCCTGCCAACACTCACAGGCAGCAGCTCCACAGCTCCAGCTTCGCTTCCCCCTTCCCCCAGCTTCCACCCCGGCCTGGCTTACCCCTGGTGGGCCCCAAACCCCCCACCCCCCTCCCTTGGCACACAGGCCGGACCAGGAGGAGAGAGCTACCCACCCACACCCTTATGTTACAGCTATCTAACATCAGGGAGGACCCGACAGACTTATAAGATCATCTTAATATGCCATACACATGCACACACAAAAGAAAAGAAACACTGCACACACAACTGACAGAAAAAAAACCATGAATGTAAAAATCCTGCTGAGCATTTGGAAGTGTAAATGACATATTGATTCTGTTTGCTTTCAGGGCGATGTCTATCCAACTGAGGAAATGACAAGTATTGCTGGCTTCCTGGCTACCTACTGCCTACTGTTACTACTGCCAACAACGTAGTCAACATAAATCTCTCTCTCTCCATTTAGTACAATGCTCTTAGGTCGCACCAAACATAACAGCTGCCTGGCAAGTCTTTATCCTTTATCCCCCCCTCCCAAACACACATGCAATTGAAAATAGCCCTCAATAGAGCAAAGGAGGAAGAGGGTAATGGCTTTTGCCAGACAGCCAGCCACCCCCCCCTTGAATCCAGCTGATTTCACTGTCAACGCCCCCCTACTGGAGCAGCACCCTGCGGCGGTGTTAAGCGTGTTATCTATCAGGACTGTGCCAGTTGTTTTAAAAGCCTCATAATCACAGGCTCAGTAACTACCACGGCCAGGCCTGGGCTAAGGTCAATGGCTGGGAAAAGGGACAGATGACACAAGCCACTTTTCCAAAGCACGACTAAGTGGGAGTGTGTCAGGGCCATCGCAAAGTGTCTGACATGGGATTGAAAGACCCGTTTGTTTATTTGAAATCACAGCCCCTGGGCAAATAGGCTAATTATTGTATAGCGCTACAAAACAGAATCACAGAAATGCTGTTTTGGGGGAAACAGTGACACAGGGCTGTAACAAGCAGGCCCAAGCCCTCACAAGTCATATTTGGCCCTGTAGTGGAAACCAGGCTAATGATAGCAACCCGAGGACTACACTAGTGCTCATGTTTTGTCTGTGAAGGGTCAGACAAGGGGAAGAAAGCCTTGGGTTTCCTTTCAAACAAATGATCCTGTCCCTTTACTGATAAGGGACTGCAGATGGAGTTACTGCCAGGGTTTGTCCTCGTGGCTTTGTTACAATACACTCTAATCAAAACAATGTCTAGATGCCAACAGCCTACAGCCTGGTTGGATCCAGAGACAAATGGGTTATGGGTCTACTGCTAGTGGGCTGCCAAAATGGCAAAAAATAGTAATATAATTCAATGAGTCTGAGTCCCAGTATGAGATACTGAATTTCTCATTTGGGTCTCTCTGCACTGGGAAACATAAAGTGTTAGCCTATACACTTCTAAAATGTTTTAATAACAATCTCTCTAGGCCTAGATTTGCCAATGCTGGCATAGATTGACACATAAGCCTTGTTCTCCCAGTGGTTAATTTATGCATTCCCTTGAGAACACCAAATAGCAACAGCAGCCTTTTGTACTAATCCCTGGGCTACAAACATTTGTGAGAAGGATCAAAAAGGAGAAGCATGGCTGACATCTTCATTGCAACAACACATGCGCCCCCCCCTCAACGTTGGTGACCTAATGCCCGCACACACCCCACACCCCCAATTTGCCCTAGTGCTCTGCAGTCCAGCCACCTGCTGTGGCTGCAGTGGTGGTAGCTATGGTGCTGAATGCGGCGGTGTCTGGGAAGGGTAAGACTGACCGTATGGCACTTAAGGAACTAGCCGACTCCCTCTTCCACTAACCGGGCTTTAGAGCTTTCTTCTCCCTCTATTCTTTCTATTCTACACATACACACACACACACACACCAGAGGGCCCCTGCAACATCTTTTCACAGCGACCCCCCCTTTACTGCTTGCTCTGTTCCCCTTCGGAAAGATGGGCGTGTGTATGTAAGGGAGGACCCTTGACCCCGGGCAAGAACAGGACTGTGTGTGTGTGTCTGTGTGTCAGCTGGGCGTCTAGGGCATGCAGGAGGCACCTCACGACCTGATTAACAACTGCAGCGCATTAACCAACTGCCAGGGCCTTGAGCTTGACATAAATGGTCACACACTCCCACGGTAAGCGTGTTAAGCATTCCATGCTGTGTATTCAAAAGCCAATCCTCACACAAACACACAACTATACAGGGGCACACACACAAACATGCAGAAAAATCCCACACATACACACGCATGTAGGCATACCCGCGTAGGTATATACGTATACACACGTGGGTATATACACACAAATGAATGCACACGCACACAAGCTCCCCATCCGCCTGCCCAGTGTACACATGAATGCGTGTGTGCCACTGCTGCTGCCGCGCATTTTTCATTTCATCACCCCACTGGTGTGTGACGATGGAGATAAGACGGCGGTGACAGAGATGTCAGAGAGGGGAAGGAAAAGGGGGTTAGAAATTGAACGGGAAATTATGTACTTCAATTAAGACACGCGGAGGAGATATTAAAAGCTATACTCCAGTGCCTGGGGACAGGATGCAGGAAGGGGGGATGCAATGGAAGGCGACAGTTCAATCAGAATCCCCGGCTTTCTCACCGAGCGAGGGGGTGGAGGGAAGGAGGGAGAGAGACAGGACAGCTATGTTTAATAATGTACTTGGAATTAGTACAGTGGAATGCACTGTGCTGAAACAACAGTCCGTAAGCTGCATGATGTGATACAGCTATACAATGCACCCAAACCAACACTTAACAGGACTGACGGGGCAATGATGGGGAATCTTAAAAGGTGAGACTGTGTCTCTGTCACTAGAGAAAACAGTGCAGACACAATGTGACAATGTGTTGGCACAAAACAAAACATTTAACAAAACTAGACTGTCCTGCTGTCATAATATACTTGTATTGTGTCGACAAAACCATAATCGATAGCACTATGCAATCCAAACAAGCCTATTAGCGCACTGTAACACTTCAACAATTACAATAACCTTTAAAAAGCCAAGGCGGCCCTCTCAATCCCTTCAAGAACTCCTCACATTACACACATGTACTGGATTTGATCCCGTCCCACTCAGCCAATCATAAAAGAGCTGTGATATAACACCGAAGTTCCCAAACATTTTCACGTCAAACCCCTCAAAATAAACATGATTTAAGCCATGGACACCCGTTTGATAAGAATTTGTTTGAGGGAAGCTTATCAGAGAATATTTTTGTTGTTGGATATGACTTGGTAGACAACTGCACAGCTGTCTATGTAGGGGGAGATAACACTCAGAGGGGTATGTGATTAAATAGTCATTCCTATAACGTCCTCTCACTGACCTAACATCACAGGAAATAACAGTGAAGTAACACTATTTCTAATTTTTGCTGGGGACCCCCTCAAAGACCACTGGGGGTCCCTGGACCCCACTTTGGGAACCCCTGATGTATCCCTACCGCTCACCTGCCTGATGCGTCCGTGACTCTAACCAGGGGTAGAAGGAATGACAACATTTCATCCGTGGAAATAGAAACATGAGAGTATGAAGAAATTGCTGAACTGTGGCGAGGCACATTGGCAGAAATAATGGTATCTAACGGATATTTTAATGATTTGGCAAGCCAACTGGTCCATGCTTGCCGGAGACGTAACGTTATGATATAGCGCTCAGAAAAATACTGACACGATAGGCAGTAAGTTAGTTAAATTTGTCAATTTTCTTATTTACAGCACCCACGTAGCTCTATAATCCGCCCCCTTCCCAATGCATTCTTGAATTTCAGTCATCCAGCAGCAACGGCAATCATGTCAAAATATTAACGTTACCAGAGGAAAGCTATTTATATGATTTAAACTTACCTGGCGTTAACCACAGCTTTGGCAGCTTTCAGTGAAGAGTTGGTGCATGGCAGAAAAATACGCAGAAAAGCATTCTCCGATGTCTTTTCTAGAAAGTTACCCGTAAAGAGATGGAGCAGAAATTCAGTCGCAGTTAAGAGTCAGACTTGGCAGATTAGTCGACTGCTGCTGGAGCAGCTTGGTGACAAAATACCGAGGTAAACAACGGCTACTCAGCCAGATATACACAGCAACTCATTTATGTTTAGAGCAAAAAATGCCGTGAAATAACACTCGCTTGAAAACAGTTTGTTAAAACGTCACGATATAATAGGAGGGGGCGAAGCACCACTAACAACAAAAACAAAAAAAACGCACAGGAATAAATTGTCTCTAAAAAGCAGCTAAAATGATGTTTGCTAGCTGGTCGGCGTTAGTCGTCGACCGTAGCAAGGTTTTGCAAACCAAAGAAATCAGGCAGTTTTCGTTAAAATCGCCGATGAGTTCTCGCGTATTAGAACAAGCCGACGGCGTAAGCCAGCCAGCCAACTTGTTTTAAAGTGCAAAAGAAATGTTTTTTGTTTAGGTCGCCAGCTGGACGGCTAGCGGCGGGCTGGCTACCGCAAACGCAAGTTGAGAAACGACTCCGGGGAAATACATTCTGTGTGAATCCAGACGGTGGAGCGGACAGTCATGGTAGGCGTTCAGTGAGCTCTCGTTGACAGTGGTCTCGCAGCCATTTTGTTCAAACTAACAACACTGCAGTCTCTCTCTCCTCCTCCCAGAGAGCAGACAGACCAGGAAGTGGCTCCAGCGACGTCACTCCCGACCAACCAAAACACCAGGCGTCGGCTCCGTCCCCCGCCCCCCTCCTGCTCTCCCAGCCTTCAGCACGCTGCCAGAGAAGATGGACAGACAGCTCATATTTCTAAGGTAATTGCTGAGGCATGGAGCTAATAGCGGTCGCTGATTTGAGCAGCTTTCTGATGTTTTATGGCTAATTTGTTAGTCTAGAGGCACTCACCTCGTCACACTGTTTCCTATGCGTTTGTTTGTGACAGTAGGATTTATGTATGTCAATTACACTCAATACTCCTTATGAAAAACAACTATGGTGATGCTATTATAGATTTTGTAAGGATGCTGTATAAATATTACAGCAGAACTATAAACTATATATGATATATAGGAATAGGAATATTGTAGGAATATTATGAGTGATACCATAGGAGATTAAAAAAAACCTACCATAAAGTATAATATGGTCACTGTTAACTCTCCGTTGACTACTACAGACACTCTAAGTCCCTGTAGGAATACTGTTACTGTTTCATAATATTGTAGGAATAATATTGTAGGAATAATATTATAGCAACTTTGTATGACAAAAATAGTGCAAAAGAGTCCACACTCTGATGAAAGTGGTAAAAGCCTACAAACGAAGCATGGTGTAGTGACCGCACTTGGAAATATAATTGCATCATGAACTTTTATTAAGGAAATTCAAACCAGGATGAAGACTTCTTAAAGGGGGCGCACCAAGTTCTTCTACCCAAAATGACCTTTGTCAAGAATCTCTTGATCACATGATGTCCAGAAGCACGGGGCGATAATTTCAGGCTATTCACCGAGTGATGGATGAGGTCGCCCCGGTGCCCCCTGAACCGCGTCTGCAGCCGTCTCGGAGAAAGAAAATGCGGCCCCTGTCCATTCTCTGTGCTCCTTTCTCATGGAAATGACCGGTCCATACACAGACACATATACACACACAACACCCACACACACACACACTGTGTGGTGGGAACAGGTCAAGGCTGTGGCCCACAAAGGGGAAGGCTGACCAGTGAGAAGCCTCTCAGCAGAGCTGTGGGCTCCCATGCATCACAGGGAGAGACTGCTAATGAGAAAGCCAGGGGCCCTGGCCAAAAGTCTTTTTTTCCCCCCTTTTCAAGGCAAGATGCCCAGAGCTATTAAAACAGCAAGCTCCGACTGAATGGAGAAAGCAGATGTTCCGTACTCAGGGTTAAGAGAGGTGAGAGCGGAGGGGAATGCCTTCAGAAACGCCTTGAGGGATCTGTAGTTCACTGTGGATCACAGACTGTTAAACTGTATGTTGGAATTTGATGTTTACGTCACTCAAATAGTTTGTGTTCGTGATCAACATCTTGGATCAAAGTGAATAGAATGCACCTGCAGGCAACATGGATTCAGCCATTAATTACATGCTAATGTAAAATTAAGCTCCTAAATTGCTTGTAGCTTGACTCTCCTTGCCGGAGCCTCCTATGAGTTATCAAAGAGAGGGGAAATCTATGCAGCACAAAGGACAACTGAGACTTGAAATAATGACAATGGTGTGACATGATCTTAGAGAACAAAGGGAGGAACAACTTAGGTGTGTGTGTGTGTGTATGAGTGTGAGAAAAGGAAAGACAGAAAGAGTATGTGTCTGTGTGCCTATATGTGTGTGTGTGTGTGTGTGTGTGTGTGTGCATCCCTCCTTGTGCACTTCCACTCTCCGACTCATCACGGCTTTTCTTTTAGGTGTCTCTGGGATTTTTCTTTGACTCCACCAATTTCCCTAATTGCTTTCACATTTAAGCAGACTGCTGACAGAAGCGAGCCAATGGGAAAGGTCCGCCTGACATTCTGATAAGAAGCAGCCCAGACACAAGCTGTAGGACTGCAGCGAAGGCAATCGCTCACTCCTTCCCCACCCAGACAATACACTCTCCTCCTCCTCCTTCTTTCTTTCCCTATTCTCTCCTGCTCCTCTCCTCTCTCCTTTATGATCTTTTTTTCAGCGCACTCTTCTGCCTTTTGTTTTAATTCCAGTCCAATCACGAGCCGCGTTCCGCATAAGGTTTTAATTTCAAGCCTGCCGCCGGAGTCTGCCAGACACACACGCGCGCACGCACACACACACACACACACACACACACTCATGCGTGTACGCACCCACACGTGAACGCATGTGCATGCACCAAACCACACACATTCTCATGCATACCACACACACATGCTCACTTATACCCACATCACAAACGCACGCACACGCAGGCGTGCGCACCCGCACACACACACACACGGGAGTGTTATGTGGCTGCATGCATATTTCATGCATGTGCTCTGTGGCCACATTTTATCATTTAAACATGCTTCCCATGAGAGAAAGTATCTCCATCTAGAAGCATTAATAATCACACACATTCATAAGAGGCAAGCACATCACCAGACAAATTACATAAAAAGAATCCCAACAGGCTTCATTTTTGCTTCAGAAGTCAGAATATATTCCATAGGTTCTGATTAAACACCAGCTAAATTTATGCAACCATCAAATGAATTTTCAGAAGTCACAGTCTACAATCTGTTTTTTTTGCCTTGCTCTCAAACACAAAGCCCCACTCGGAACGCACCGTCTTATCGTCTAATCTTGCGGAATTAACCAAACAAACACGATCTGAGGAGTCGCCAAACATTTCATGACAGCGGCGAACCAAAAAAGCAGATCTCGGGTTTTAAATCCTCACTCCCCAGACGTTGCATCCGAGATGAAGACGTTTATAGTTTGCCGTCTGATGCAGAATGACTGATGACTGGAGGGTGGAGGGGGGGGGTGTCAGTATTTTGGTATTGATTATGAATACGCAATCATCCGCTCACAGTCTGGACTTTATGCATGTGAGTAATCAAAATGCAGACAGCGGGGCTACTGTCACCGCTGCCGCCGCCCTCGCTCAAAGTGACATTTCCAAAGGCATGACTTGACATATGCAAAAAGGCCCCAGCGTGATGATAATTCCGACAGAGGAAGGAACCCGAATGAAGCCATATTCTAAACTGCGCATAAAAAAAAAAAAAGGAGAATCCCGCAACGGCGAGAACGCCTGATCACGCTACTTCAAGGCGAAACGTCGCGGCGGGTATACTTTACGTTTGAGCGTCTGAGCCGAAACAGTTTTTCGCGAGCCGTTCCTCGCTCTGATTAGTGACGTGATTGAAGTGCCTGTCCGTTAAAGAGACGGCTAACCGAGCCCCCCCCGCGAGACGGATCGGCGCGCGGGCTATTCATCTCCAAGGTCTCCGGCGCTGTAGCGAGGGAGAGAGAGAGAGAGAGAGAGAGCGCGCCGGTAGCCGAAGGCAGCATGGCAGTCCAGATGAGGAGGAGGGATCCTTTTCATTAGCTCTCATTAAGATTAAAGAGTGAATCACCCTGAACAGAGGAGGGCCTATAAAAGCCCAGAGATAGGGAAATATACACACACACTCCCACACGCATATATACGTATGTACAAACACATACGCGCACACACAGTCTACATGCATGCAGTCACATACATTTGTGCATAATAGCGCACAGACACACAGACAGACACAATTTTCCATACTGCTGTGCTTCTCTATAGTACATAATGCATTATGGGGGAAGCACAATAGCAAGAGGAAACATACTATGGAGGGGCTGGTAAAGGGACAGAGCTGGGGTGGGGTTGGGGTTATGCAGCCTCTGTGTGTGTGTGTGTGTGTGTGTCTGTGTGTGCTGTACGGGTGGAGGGAGGCAGAGCGGAGCGTTGTGGTGCAGTAGGACAGCGTTTCTGAGCTGTGGTAATTTCCCCTGAGACGAGTGAGCAGGTAAAGGCCAGCGAGAGGGAGGGAGGGAGGGAGGGAGAGAGGAAGGATAGGAGAGAGGGAGGGAGGGCGAGAGAAGGAGCGAGCGAGTGTGTCAGAGAATAATGAGGAATGATACAAATAGCGGTGGCGGAAAAGAGGCCGAGCAGATTCCCCCAATCAGTGCGCACGCACACTGCGTTAACGGCGTCTCAAGGTTGAGTGTGGCGGCTCGCATTGTCAACACATTAACGTTAACGTTTCTATTTTCATTTCAAATGCCTTGCCTCGTTAATGAGTGTTTTTTGAACTGCGTCATTGTTTTTGTAATGTATTCGTCGATTAATTACAAGTGCGCCTTTTGCTGATGACCTTGCTTTATTTTGTTGCGAGCTGCAGACCTTAATATTAGCATACATTAAGCCCTGCTTATCTTTCATCCCCGATAGCTAATACGTCAAATTATCACCCGAAAAAAAAAAAAGCTGCATCAAGCACAATGGTCGTTTGCATACCGCAGTGTGTGCGTTTGGTGTGTGTGTGTGTGTGTGTGTGTGTGTGTGTGTGTGTGTTTGTGGGCGAGCACCCTCACTTATTAGCCCCTTCCTCCTCCCTCCTCGCAAACTCATTACCAGGGTATAAGACCTGCGTGGATTTTATGGTGTTTTGGGAACTGACTGGTTAATCAGATTTATTGCACACTTAAGCTTAATTGATTGCCTTTATGGATTCAAATGAATAATTAAGGGCTAACAAGTCTAGTTTCTGTTTCATCATTCTGAAATGATGATAATGACCCACAGAGAGGGAAGGTAGCAGAACTGTCAATCAAAAAATGCTAACGCCACAGGATCCACTTTTCTCCACATCCCTCTATTCAGCATAGAGACGGGCTGCATGAATGCACTGATGCAAATACATCATCCATCTTTATCCTTAACTCAACCTTTAATCTTATCCTTAAACCTTTAACTTATAACACCAATTCAACCCTGATCGTTATCACAACATAGACCAAAAAGCAAGAGATTATTTCTCCGTCTGTTGCCCTCCAGAAGTCTCTCGCTGTGCTATTTGATGTTTCCATTAGAAATGAAGTAGTATCAGGTGCACTCCACCACTAGTGAAAGGACAGACAGTGCATTAAGATCAAGGCGGTCCAAACAGAGACAACATATCCTGACCTTCAGATGATCTTCACCAGATCAATACTATCATCAGCGCAGAAGAGCGGTCACAGATTAACCCAGCCCCCTACGACACCCGCCCCTCCCTCTCCCCCCCAAACACACACACATACACACACACCTTCTCCAGCAGGGGCCCCCGGCTGCATCGATCGGTTTTCTATTGACTGACACACAGAGCCACCGCATGTATACAGTTGCTTGTTGACTTTATTTTTCACCGGCTGGCTGGCACACTGTCTAGCGGGAGGGAGGGAGGGAGGAGGGGTAGAGCAGTATATTTGGATCAGGGATATCCCATTGTAGCTGCATGCGTCCCCAAATGTAGAAACAGGGGAAATGGATGTATGGGCTACTGCTGCATTCGCTTTGTTTTGTTACCAAAGACAAAACAACACCTGTCTAGGCTAGTAGGTTAGTAGAACTGGGTAAACTTTTGTTAGATTATGCTTCAAAACAAGCCTGAAAATTTGGGTTTTTGGGTGGCGAGGAGAATTTTTTTTTTTGAAAATGCGAAAAAAAAGTTTCAAAACGACCGGCCCGCTTGGAGGCCGACCTCTGACTGTTGATAGGTCAACACTGTACGGTGTGCTGTAAATAATGATCGCATCTGTATTTGCATTTATGTTTGACATTAGAGAAAAGGGCACGATAAAGGCCACGTTAAACCACATGAATAGGCCAACGCCAGAGGTTCGCCACTTGTGTGTCATTTTTCACTTTCCCACATACATACATTACATACATTCAAACAAACACCCGTGTCCACCCCCGCCCCCCCCCCCCCCCCCCCCCCAGCGAACACATTTCCATAAAATATGCACCGACGCAGAGAGCAAAAAACAAGCGAATCGATAGCTACGCGTCCGCGAGGAGGCCAGGAGGCATCTAACTCATTCCTGCGTCCCATGTAAATGTTGGTGGCATATCCACAGGCTAGGGCTGATATTTAGGAGTCCATTAACACAGGGTGGAGATGGGTTAATTCACTGTTTGTAGCCGGAGAGCCGGGGAGGGGTTCGGGGGGGGGGCATACAGAGAGAGGGAGAAAGAGAGAGAGAGAGAGAGAGAGAATGGACAGATCGAAAAAGGGGGAGAGGAAGAATGCAAATAAAAGTGGAGGAAGGGAGGTAGATGTGGGGTGGGGTGGGGGGGGGGGGGCGCAAGGGGTGGTGTTGATGTGTTGGTGGTGGCGGTGGTGGTGGTGGTGTGTGTGTGGGGGGGGTTGTTGTGAGTGTTGCTGCCCGCTATCATCCGCCTCAGCCTGGGCGTCAGTTTGATTAATGCTGCTTTCCTCCGCCTGACCTCCAAGGTCAGTGGAATAGTGGGAAATCAGCCGCTCCCATTCGCCGCCGCACCGGAGGGGAGTAACGGCCGTATAATACGCCCCCCCCCCCCCCCGCCCCGGAGTAAACCGGCTCTTTCCCTCTGTTCTTTTCCCCCCGTTTCCTCTATTTCTCTCTGTCCGTCTCTCATTTAAACTCTCACATCCTCCCTGTCCGTCCATCCCTCTCTTCTTCTTCTCTCCCCCTTGATCTGCCCTTCCTCTCTCTTCCTTTGCTCTGTATCTCTCTTCCCCATCCATCTCTTTCTCTTTGCCTCTATTTCCCCCTCTCTCTCTCTCTCTCTCTCTCTCTCTCTCTCTCTCTCTATCTATCTATGTGCCTCTTTCGCTCCCTCCACCACCGCGTTCTAATCTGAAATGCAATCAAAAGCCGGCCATAATGCAATGTGTTTCAAGATGCCGGAGAGAGGAAGGGGGGAACAGGCCTGCGAGGGGCTATTAGAGCACCCAGTGAGGCTCAGATAAACACATACACACGACACACACACACACACACACACACACCACCAATCTTCCTCCCCTCCCTGTGCCCACGGAACAGACTGCCAAGGTGAAGGCACATGAATAGAGTTGTCCCTACACCGATAGACACTTGGCACTGCCACACTTCCTCTAGCTGGGCAGCTCTTAGCAACCGCTCCCCCCTTCCTTATTGTGCCAGCCTGGTCTTTCCTGGCATGGAGCTGACATGAAACAGAGACGGGAGTATAGAGAGAGAGAGAGGGAGAGAGAGAGAGAGGCCAGGAGACAGAGGAAGAGAGATAGTTTAGTGCATGCGCCAACCTGATTAACTCCATCATTATCGGAGCACATGTTGGTGATTTACCCCCCCCCGTCTGCAATAGAAAATCTCCATTCAAAGCCTGTCCATGCCCCACACATGGGCTTATGGATCCCAGCATGCATTTTGATGTTGAATAGGCGTTCATATGACAGCCTGCCCTAGTGTTAAAAACCTGTGTAAATATGGTGCCAAAATTAAAGTTGTGTAGCTGTCCATAGCTGCTACCTGCATGGTTTTGTGGAATTCAGACCCTAAGTAACTTTCTGATATCACTTCGAAACAGTTTCCAAAGCTGTTACCGAGCCATAATATCATCTTGAGAAAAATTTCCTGTTTTGTTTGTGTTGACATTGAACTTGTCTCTGTCTGGCCCATAGGAGGCTTCATTGCGGACAGAATGAATAGGGTTGAGAACAATAAGAGAGGGGCACAAGAGGACAAGAGACATAGAGAGAGAATATATATTTCTGTGCCTGTGTGTGTGTGTGTGTGTGTGTGTGTGTGTGTGTTTTTGTGTGTGTGTGTGTGTTAATCCAATCCAAAAAACAAGTTGGTCAGTGTTAGAATATGTGTGGTTCTCCGTTCAAAACTTTGGCCATCGCGAGAAGGCCTGACCAAGATGGCGTCCGGCTGCGCGGCGAAGAAGCCGGCGGTATAATCGCAGTCCGGAGAGCCAGCCCCGCTGTGTGCCGTCAATTTGTCTCACACTCTGTAACCCCCCCCCCACCACCACCACCACCACCCCCTACCCCCCCCCCCCTTTCCTTTCTTCTCTCTCCCTCTCCCCCCCGTTCCCTTTCTCCAGTCAACGCCTGAGCGCGAGGGACACACACATACACATACACACACACACACACACACACTCCCGAGCATCATGAATCTTTCATGCGAGCGGGCTGTATAATCCCTGAGGCGTGCTCTCCGAGACCCACACACACACACACCCGCCTCCATCACCTTACACCAGGAGAGAGAGAGAGAGAGAGAGAGAGAGAGAGAGGGCGAGTGACAGAGAAAGACAGAAAGATAGATGGAGAGAAGGAGATATGCAGAGGGAAGGGAAGGGGAAAGGGGAGGGAGGAAGAAGTAGAGAGTGTGTGTGTGTGTGTGTGTATGGGGGTGGGGGGGGGGGGGTGGCAGCAAAAAGACAAATTGAAGGTGTGAAGTAGGACCCGGTTGGAATTACCTCCTCGCTTTTGACCGTAGAGCGAGGGATGAAAGAGGAGGAGGAAGAGATAACAATGGAGAGGTTTGTTCTTTTTCCTCTTGGCCGCTGAAGGCTGCAGTGGAAAGTCAATTGGCTTCTCATTACCAGCCGTGGTCTGAGGGAAGCACCGCCGCAGATATTGTCCATCCCCCCCTACACACACACACACACACCCACACCCACACACACACACACACACACACACACACACCACACACACGTTCACCCCGCTTCCCGGTTAGTGACGCTGTGGCAAATCTATGTCCTTTCAGCTGCCTTCAATACAAAGACACACACACATTTACACATGCACGTACACACACATCCATAGATAGATAGATGGATAGATACATATATACATGCAGTTTTCAATCAATACTGAATTACAAATTCCAATATTGATTTAGGTCTTGAGTTTTCCTTCAATACTCCACATTTAGGGTTAATATTTAGAGTTTAAACACATTAGAAATCAGACTTTATGGCTTGCATGCTAGTGCTTAATAAAACACTGTATATACAACGGGTAATTTGTTTAAATTCAACAACAGGCAATGATGGACAGATGAATTGTTGTTTCCCCTTGCATTTTCCCCTATGATCTGCTGTTTACAAGGCGGATACATGAAGAGATTTCTCCTAACAAGTCGGGCGCCGCTCCCTTTTCATCCTTCCCCCCCTCGGGAGTGTACCGACAAATAATAACGCTTCGTCCAATTGATTCCCACCGCAGTTGATTAGCTTAAAACTTGCTTTCTCTGGCGTGTGTGTGTGTATGTGTGTGTGTGTCACCCCAAATGCAGGTTGTTCAGGTTAGCCGCTAATGGAGTGACTGTGGAGGATTCGCAGGAGAAGGGACGGCACAGCGGTGGCTGCCGCTTTAATTACCGGCGACCGGGCAACACAGCAACGGAGAAAAAGATGAGCTTATTATGTCTCCCCACCCTCACACCCCGGGCCTCTGATTTACTATGACACTGATTAACAAGGCTGTCCAGGAGGGGAGAGAGGGTGTGTGTGTGTGTGTGTGTGTGTGCAGAGGGCACAGTTTGAAGGCACGACTGTGTGCGCGTGCATATGTCTGGAATTATATCGCCAGTATAAACTTGTGTTATTAGCATGTTGAAGTGACAGTTTCCCCCTATATTTTTTGAGAGGCGTTCCACTTCCATATACTCCAGACAGGGACGTCTCAAGGTCCCAAGCATAGACAAACAGCCCAGGAAAAGGTTGAATAAAGGGGAAGGGGTGCAGTGACTGTGGGTGGGGGTGTGTGTGAATGGTCGTAAGCATGCATGCATATAAGTGTGCATACAGTATTTGTATGTGTGTGTCCACCCTAAGTGCTTGTGCGTGAGCTTGTGTTGCTTGCCTGTAGCCTGGCTGTGTGTGTGTGTGTGTGTGTGCGTCCATTCTAAATGCATAATGTGTGTTTTCAGGGGCCAAGAGGTCGATGGTTTCCCTCCCTCCAGTGGCGCGCCCTCACTCCCATTACTGCTCCCTCACCGTCCCAGCTACGTTTCACCATGCACTCTACGTCTGAGCACCACCTACCAAATACAATTAAGGTGAGTTATGGCCACTCGGGGCAGGGAGGGTGATGTGTGTATGTGTGTGTGTGTGTGTGTGTGTGTGTGTGTTAGGGGAGAGATGTAGGGGGAGGGAGTGGGAGAATGCATCACTTGGGCATGGCAAATGTAACCGCCAGAGTGTCATACGCAGCTTACACTCACAGACACACACACACACACACACTCGACTGCTACGGTCGGTGCAGACGTGGCCCCCTTCCTCGGCGGAGCGGAGGGGGGTGGGAGTGGGGGGGGGGGGTTGTTGAGGGTGGAGGGTACAGTGCCAATTTCACGCCTCCGCTCCTCGCTGCCTCTTCCAGCTGCACGCCGCTTGCTCTCTCTCCCTCTCTCCTCGCGCCGCTCTCCTCCGCCTCCCCCAGCGATGCTCTGCCCCCTCTCCGCGAACGCCGTCCCCAGCCCTTTCTCCACTGGCTGTACCCTCCCTCCCTCCCCCCCACCCCACCCCGGGGTTGGAGTGTGACAGCACAGTGGCATGGAGAGGGGGGGGGGGAACCATCTCCGGATAACAACCCAGAGCGCATAATAAACCACATCGGAGCTGGCGTTTGAGGGAGGAAAAAAAACACACACAAAAAAAAGGGATGGGGGGGGGGGAAAGAAAACAACAACAACAACAAAAACACAAAACAACAACTCAGCAGCAGGGGCGAGGCGGGCACGGTGGGGAGAAAAAAGCGCGCCGCCCCCCCCCCCCCGTTCATGTCCGTTAGCATCCGGCAGCCAGCCCAAGATGGATGCCTCGGCTCGGCTCGCTGTGCTCCGCGGGCGCAAGGACAAAAAGAGGGCACGCGGGATTGAAAAAAAAAAACAAAAACAAAAAAAACAACAACAACCGCTCCATTTGCATTCGTAAAGGTAACATTTGTTTACGGCGTGCGCGACACCTCTCTTTAACGACCCTGCCGCTGATTGAAGCGCGCCTCCTAATTAAGCATTAATTACACAACAATGGAAGCGGCAATTAGGCGGCGCCGATGCAACGCTGACATATTCCCACCTGGGCTAATGTCAACACGGCATTATTACCATCACCGCCTGCTGCGGTTATGGCTATCTAAACAGTCATAAATGTCAGCTCCGGCATATTGTACCACGGTTGCTATACCGCCGAAAACAATATGTTCCCTCTCTCCGTCTCTCCGTCTCTATCTCCCACTCTCTCTGACACTCTTCCTTTCGGCGGGTAAACACCGGCAGACTTGCACACGAGCGGTGACTTTCTCCCCCCCCCCCCCCCCCGGTGTTAATTGGTGGCAGCGGTGGGATTTTTTTCAAAGGCAAGGCAGCCGGCGAGGGGGTTTTTCCGTTTGTAGCGGCACAGTGTTTACGGTCCTGCCGCAGCGCAGGCTGGGGCCGCGTGGACGCCGCCTTTGTTTGCGCCGCGTCACACAGAGGCGGAAGATAAGCCCCGCAGCTGCTCACAACACAGACACACACACACACACACAATCACAGACACACACAAATATGCAGACACACACACACACACACACACCTGAAGGAGATGGAAGGGAAGAAGGGGGGGTTAGGAAGGTACTGATGGGATGGAGGTGGAAGCAGAGGTGTGTGTGTGTGTGTGTGTGTGCATGGAGGACGGGGGGGGTGGGGTGGCTGGTGGGGATCGGGTGTTCAACCAGACATGAGATGAACTCAGTCTTGTGTGGACACCTCATTTGGAGATATGGGGTGTACGGGTGCATGGTCAGAACAGATTGGAGAGAGGGAGATTAACAAAAGTGGAGAAGGAGATGGTCAAGTCGAGTGTTTCACTGAAGTGTGTTTGACAGCAACCCGCACATCATTTGGAGATAGGGCATATGTGGTCTAGAGATCGAAGAGGGGGGGGCGGGGGGGTTGGACATTGAAAAAGGGGTGAAAGAGGTTGACAATTGAAAAGGGAAGAAGTTGACCATTGAGGTATTCTAGGTATTTCATAGGAAACTGCAAGTCTCCCTTATGGCAAATTTTTTGATTTTCATTGTCAGCATATCTGGATTACATTGCTGTAACTCATATACAGGTGCAGTATGTCTTAGTATTATTGTGCAGACTAGATTTTCAAAATAAAAGCAAGCGAGTAACATTCAACAGAAACCTACAAGCCCACACAAGCTGATCAACTCAGTTGGTATGCGTGATACAAAAAGGAAAATGTTCCACTGAGGGAAATATTGCTTTAATTAAGGGCAACGTACCGGATTTTCTCATTTGAAATACAACTTTCGCTCCCACCTGTTCTGCATCACTGGAGGTGTGAATATCACTCCAAGTCATTAACAGTGTAAAAGAAGAGAATTGGCCTCAGTGGCAGAATAGAGAAACAGGATGCAAGCGCTAATCTACAAATAAATGTAACCTCTAACATGTCTGCCGAGACTGTATCCTGTGAACCTAAAGTCTCCCTGAACTCTGCCTATCCTCTCCTTGGAGAAAAGAACAGAAGAAGGATTTCACACATGAACAAACTTTGCTTCTTCCCTCCATCCCCAAAGGCACCAGCCCGTGCCTGTGGGCTAACTAACCGACGGGAGAATCATCCCGCTCCCGATCCGCCGCTCCCTCTGCCCATTTTCCTCTCCTAAATTAGTGGAATTTTCACAAAGCGGGAATACATTAGGGAGGGATCAGGGCAAATGGCACATTATGAGTACTGTCAGAAGTGGCCTATTAAAGAGGAATCAGACATTATCGACGCCTACGTATCTGGAGAACAATCCCAGTTAAGTTAATAATGTGCAATTAATCATAGGTCACTTAGCGCAGGACGGGGGATATAGCAGGCCGCTGTGAAAGCAGGCCTAATCTGCTGTCCGTGCGTCGAGAGGAAGAGGAAGAGAGAGATGGATGGAGGCAGACTGGCAAACTGTGATCTAGATGGGGAGCTGGCTTTGGTTTCTGACAGCTAGCCAGATATGGAATGGCTGAGGCTAGTCACTTGTCACTTGCCAGTAGCTGTTCTCAGCGGGGCTGTGGGGCACTTGCCAAGGTCATTTTCATTTTTTTTTTTCAGGTCCAGCAAAGCATTTTTCATGAGATCTAAAGCAATACGTATTTGATAATATACTATAGCGCTGCCAACAATTCCTTGTACAGTCCATACCTTTCTTTCTTTAGTGCTGCAATGGCCTTCTAATGGAGGTTAGCTGATGGATTAGACATAGAATGGTACTGAGTTCAATAAGGATGCAGCAGCATGTAACAACCTACCGCTGAGAAGCCCTTGTCTGGGACACATGGAAAATCCATATTTCAAATGCATACGTGTTTGTGGAACTAACAGTGTTGTAAGTTAATGTTATGGCTGCATCCCGCCGGCTTCAGTGGGTATTGTGTTACATCAGGCCCTCTCTTTAGAGTCTGAGCCATTATATCTGACATGCTTTTCAACCGCAGCATCCTCGGTATTTTGGAGGGATCCTTCTTGAGGTTTCTCAGGTAAGTGCCTTGTTATATTGCCAGCATCTTGCAGAAAACTTGCATATCCAATTTTGTCATTTTCTACTGTACCTGACACCTGACATTGCCCCTCTTATGTAGAAAATGTGTCATTACACTGGGTCAAAACACCAAACTATCCAAACTGATGAAAACTTGGTAAGTATGCTTTTCTGAAAATATAATAGATCTTTGTTCATATTGGTGGTTGTTTGCCTTGTGATGATCACCTAGAAATCATAATTTGCCCATCTTTGGTTATATCTCGGCCCTTCATGCGTCTATCTTGCCTTTATGGGATCATGGCATGTTGCGATTTTCACAAGGCTTCAAGTATAAAAGCAGGGAATATCTGGCGAGAATGGAGAGACACGTAGATCCAGGAGGACAGACAGGTACCACAGACAGAGGATAAGGGAGTATAATCTGATAAAGAAAAAGAAAAAGAAAAGGAAATGGGAATCTAATCCCTCGCTCGGTGACAGGGAAGATACAGGATGGATGGAGACCGGAGTGAGAGAGAGAGAGGTGGAGGAAGAGAGGGAGAGAGCGCGAGGAGACAAGCTGGGGAAAAATTCACTTCCACAGTTGGCTGATCCAGGAAATCCTGCAATCTCGCCGCAGCCAGAAAGCAGCAGCAGATGAGCCGTGTCTCTCCATCTCTCATTCGCTCTCTCTATCTGTCTTCCTCCCTCTCTCCCCTCTCTCCAGATGAGTTGCCTCTCCATTTTTCTCTCTCTCTCTCTCTCTCCCTCCTTTCTTCTCACTCATGGTCTGTTCCTTTCTATTTCTCCCCCCTCGTTTTTTCTCCTCCGCCTCACTGTCCTCCCCCTCCTCTCTGTCTCTCTCTCTCTGTCTCTCTCTCATGATGTTGGGAGCTGATTGACCAGTACTCCAGCCAGACTACAGCCCCCAGTGGGCTCATTTCACACCTCCAGGCCTGATGCCAGCCAGCCAGACTGTAGTGTTACAGCTGACAGACAGACAGACAGCGCTCGGCACTCCGCTGGCCCTGATTAGGATGCATACAGTGGACTGGAGGGAAGAAAGAGAGGCAAGAAGGGAAGGCTGAAGTGCGGCAAGTTCATTTTCTTCCCCATTTAGATGAGCAGGGTGAGAGGAGTTAGGGCGCAGGGAGAGAGAGCGTGTGTGTGTGTGTGTGTGTGTGTGTTTGTGCACGTGCATGCTTGTCTGTGGGTGTCTGCATTAAATTGCATGTATCTATTACTATGCGTGTGTTCATGTGTGTCCATGTAGAAGCCTGTGTGCTACAGGATGTGTCTGTAGCATCTAAGGCTGTGTATGTGTGTGTGTGTGTGTGTGTGTGTGTGTGTGTGTAGCCTTGTGCACGCGAACGTGTGCGCCATAGAATACCAATTGCCAGCGATACTGCCAAAGCCTTAGGCTCTCTCGTTGTATTTCACAGCAAACCACCCATCACCAGTGAAAGCCCCACTTCTCTCCATAAAAACAATAAAGACAACTCTCCCTGCTCACAGAATAATAACTGAAGAAGGGGGGGGTGGTGGTGGTGGGGGGGGGTGTCACATATTACATAGCAGGTCAAGTATGGATGAGCATGTGCATTGTATAATGGCGAGAGTAAACGGCGCACAACAAGGACAAATTGAGATGCTCTAACAAAGCAATTACATCTTCTAATAAAGCTGTAATTGTGTTTCATTATGGCGAGGCGACATCTATTTGCATCGTCTTTTATTCCCATGCTCATCGAGTGGTGCCTGCCTGCTAACCTCTGAGTGGCTCAAACAATGCTTATTATGCTTACGGTGGTGATCACACATACACTCACACGCACGCGCACACACACGCACGCATACACACACACGCACGCATACACACACACACACGCGGAAGAGAGGGAAGCCTCCAGCGTCACGGCGCAGATCTCTCCATTGAGAACCTGTAATTATAGACCCTGTCTCAAGATAAATCAATTAACGCCAACATATAGCTTTTAATTTAATCCGCAGCTAATTAAAGTGGGGCGGCATGGGAGGGGCGGAGGGGTGGGAGGGAGCGAGGGAGGGGGTGGGGTTGGAGGTAAGAGAGTACGGGAGGTGTGTGTATCCGTGTTGGAGAGGAGGCTGGGGGATTGTCTCCCGAGTCCCCGGGTTCGAGCGCGGCGCGGCGAGGATGATTGAAATGAATTCCGCTGGCGGTTTGGTCCGGGGTCTCGGAACATTATAAAACATCACCTGGAGCTGTCTGACTGACAGGTGACACTTTAATTGAAATAATTTAGTTGCTCATTAAGAGTAGGCCTTGATGAGGGGTGGGGGAGATGAGACGGAGAGATGGGTGTGTGTGTGTATGTGTGTGTGTGTGTGTGTGTGTGTGTGTGTGTGAAAACACTATAAAGTGGAACATGGGACAATTTGCCTGGAAGGAGCCTGATCTTGGTGCCCTGCAGACGCTAGCAGATACTGACACAGTCCCACTGCTGCTGACTGAACCTCTTGGCACACACACACACACACACACACACACACACACACAAGTTCTTTCTTTCACTCATTCTTCTGCCAGTGGCCTATTTGTGAGAATACATGCAACCTGATAGATGCATTTTTAACAGCACGCGAGATTGCATGTGTGTGAGATGTGTCTGATACAAGCTGGACTGTGTGTGTGTGTCTGTGTGTGTGTGTGCATGTTGTTTTATGTTTTATTGAAGAGACCTGGCATATCTCATGCATCCCCCTCCCTCCCTAATCGTGGCTGGAATCTGCGTCGGCCGTGCTGCGAGGCCCAGCGCGGACGGAAATCTCCCCCGTTTTCAATTTGGGCCGACGCCGCGGCGACGAGACGCGGTTTCCGGTCCCTGCCCGCTTATCTACTTTTTCTATCCCTCTACCAGCCCCCCCCTCCATCTCTCTGTCCGTCTCAGCAGAACATTGAAGGCAGTGGAACCGGAAGCAGCCGACCAATCCCCCACAGCTCTAATGGAGATGGACAATCAAGACCTATCAGATAGCGGGGGGAGATGTGTGTATGTGTGTGTGTGTGGGTGTGTGTGTGTGTGGTTTTTGTGCCGAAAGCTCATTCCGCCGAACTGCACTTGACCAAAGAATAAACTCAGATAATGAGAGCCTACCTCTTTTGATCATAATTAACTGTACCCTCACAATTACCCATAATAAACTCAAATCCTGTGTGTTCTTGAAGCATTCGTGTGTGTACAACTCCAAACAGAGCAGCCACACAAATAAACAATGTCAGACAGTGAGTTTGAAAGGTGGCGACACGGAATGAAAAAGAGAACAAGAGCGTGCGTATAAAAAAAAAAGGGGGGGGGGGAGAGAGAAATAATGAGAAAAAGAAAAGAAGGACTATTGAACGACAGAGAGCGGTGACAGATCCCTCCGCTCTGCTCTCTCATTACTCTTGCCCCGGGATGAGCGGTGAGGTGACAGCACTGGCTCACACACAAACACACACACACACACACACATACATACAGTGGCACGATCTGTCCCACACTGCACACATTCATCTCCATCTTTCATTGTGGGTCGCCTGCCTCCACGTTCAGTAGGACTTGAGGACTAATCGCTGGCAGATCATTAGGAAATGAGACGGTCGAAGGGCAGCGTTTTGGGCCGATGTAAATGGGCAATTTTGTCAGCAATTACCGCAAACTATTTTCCACGATACTTTTGTTCCTTTCTAACCCACGGTGTCATCTTTCATTTTATCCCATTCGCCAACTTTCACCCCTGCAACAGACAAATATTGCCCGTTTCTCAAGACTATGCAAATGAATAAAAATAATCATAGAGAAAAGCCATTGTTCGTCTGCATTTGCCTCAAACTGATGCCCGCACTGTTTTACTCTAAGATGACTGAAGTCGGAGTGTGGCTAGAGGGAAGCAGAGTGAAGCATTGCCTGGTTATTTGGCTGACGGAGTTGCCTTCCAGAGGCATTAGGATAATTAAAGTCACAAATTAACTCAATGAGGACATTAGCGGCTTTACATTGTGGGAGAATGAGAGAGAGAGAGAGATAGAGAGGGGGGCAGACTGAGAGAGAGAGAGAGGAGAAATGACAGAAAGGATAGATTTGAGACTACATGGCTGACTCGCTTTGACTGAAAAACAGAGAGAGAGAGAGAGAGAGAGAGAGAGAAAGATAGAGAGGGAGATAAAGAGAGAGCGGGGTGGAGAGAGGGTGATAGAGAGGGGGGAGAGAAAGAGAGGGAAAAATTACAGAAAGGATAGATTTGAGACTACATGACTGACTCACTTTGACTGAAAAACAGAGAGAGAGAGGGAAAGAGAGAGGGAGACAGAGAGAGAGGGAGATAAAGAGAGAGAGGGGGAGAGAGAGAAAGAGAGGGAGAAATGACAAAGGATAGATTTGAGACTACATGACTGACTCGCTTTGACTGAAAAACAGAGAGAGAGAGGGAGATAGAGAGAGAGAGAGAGATAGAGAAAGAGAGGGAAAAATGTCATAAAGGATAGATTTGAGACTACATGACTGACTCGCTTTGACTGAAAAACAGAGAGAGAGAGATGGAGAGAGAGGGGTAGAGAGAGAGAGGGAGAGAAAGAAAGAGAGGGAGAGGGAGAAATGACAGAAAGGATAGATCTGAGCCTACATGACTGACTCGCTTTGACTGAAAAAGAGAGACAGACAGAGAGAAAGACATAAAGAGAGAGACAGAGAGAGAGAGATATACATAAAAAAACAGAGCTATAGATAGATCAAAGATAAAGAGGAAGACGTACCATCTGTCCATGGGAACATAGTGCAGAGTATACATCAACCAGCCCCAGTGCTCTTATATCTCCAACAAAGGCATGAAATGACTATTACGTTTAATGGCCCTCTATATCATAATCCATACAGATACTCCATATTGAGGGATTATATGTGTGTACATAGAGCACATGGCCGCTCACGCCAGCCCTTCCTGCCCTGGGGGATCATAAAGTGCTCATTAATTCCTTAAATTAGCTTAAATGCCCTTATTGAACGCTACCTTCATGATTATTTTTTGCTTATTAACTATTCCCTAAGTGGGTTGCCGAGGGTCCTGTCAGGTTATAGGAGTGCTGTGTGTGTGTGTGTGTGTGTGTGTGTCAGGGGAGAAGAGAAGTCAGAGCAGAGACAGGCACCCCACAGGGCAGCTCCCTCCCTCTCTCTCTCTCTCTCTCTCCCTCTCCCTCTCTCTCCCTCGCCAAGCACAGGGGCCTATCGTGGTTGCCGTGGCGACGCTGGCTGGCAGCCGATAGGAGAAGAGGCTGGCAAATGGAAAATGTCAATTACTGCCGAGGATATGTAGATCTGAGTGAGAGACTGGTGCAGAGAGAGAGAGAGAGAGAAGGAAAGAGAGAGAGAGAGAGAAGGAAAGAGAAAGAGTAGACGAAAAGGAGGAACGGAGGAAGGGGAAGGGAGGGAGGGAAGAACGGGGGACGACAAGCGAAGAGAGCAAAGAGGTGTGGTATCAAACTGCAGCAAGGAAAGAGAGAGAGAGAGCCAGATAAGGGCAGAGAGAGATTGGGAGAGGGAGGGAGGGGGAGAGAGAGGGAGAGAGGGAGGGGGGATGGAGGTAGACGGCCAAAGATAGCGAGAGATTACCGAGGACTGCCGAAGGAGGAAGAGAGAGCGGAGGGATGGAGAGACGGAGCGAGGGTGTTAATGCGGGAGATGAGAGGTTGAATTCGGCGCTGGCTGCTGACAGAGAACGTCTGTCGACATCCATTATCACACCTTTCCCTTTCTGAGGGAGAGGAGAGCTGCGTGGTTGTGTTCATTATTTCTCTCTCTCTCTCTCTCTCTCTCTCTCTCTCTCTCTCTCTCTCGCTCTGTCTCTCCCAAGCCATCTCCCATCCCAGCCTTCAGCACCCGGCCTCTACCTCTAACTGGCAATTTGATTAAGCCTGGGAGATAAGGTCGCAGAGGAGAGGAGAGGAGAGGAGAGGAGAGAGAGAGAGAGCGAGAGGGAGAGATAGAGAGAAAGAGAGGGGAGGTTAGAGAGAGCGAAAGCCATTCTGGCGTAATCACAGCATTGATCTCCTAACCATGTGGCCAGTGTAGATTATGGGACCGAGTTAGGTCCATCATGGGGCTTTGCAGTCCAAGATAAGTGTGTGTGTATGTGTGTGTGTGTTCGCCTGCCTATGTGCATGCATATAAATCCAATGTGTATGCATGCATATCCTGTGTGGTGCATGTGTGTGTCTCCTATCAGTTCTATGTGTCTTTGTAGGTGCATCTCCTGCTTATGTGTGTGTGTGTGTGTGTGTGTGTGTGCTATAAGGTACAAACCTATCCCATTTGAGTGTGTATTACCTCGACTAGGACCTACGTTGAATTAATGTGTCCCTACCCCCATTCCAATTTCCATCGGAGGTCTCTTGACCCTCCCACTCTGCAGACACATAATGGTCCATTTGGGGTTTAGCAGCAGGCATTACCAGGGAGCATGGAGACAGTGGGCAGACTGTATTTCCATAAGACTGGGACACAGAGGCCCTTCTATACATATATTACTCCTTTGTGTCTGAGAGGTCTCATGTGGGGCTTGTCTACACTCACACACACACACACACACTCACGCACACGCATACATGTACAGAAGCAAGCACACACACACACACATATGGATACGCGCAGATGCATAAACACACCTAAACATACACAGAAGACACACATGCTGTACATACACACATGCACATCTACAGTAGGATGCGTTCCCACAGAAATGCAAAGACATATATGCACACACACACACATGCACACACAGATATGACAGTTAGAATGGGACCATACACAGCGTCCTGACAGTGATTGACGCTGATAAACTCTGAAGGGAGACACACTACCTGTGCTGTCATACTATGGGCTGTATAATCTCTCACAAACATTTGCACACACTCTCGCATCCACTTGACTTTGATAAGTCTATTGATCTGATATATTCTCTGATCTATTCTGTTAAGTGGATACCTCCGTGCTTTGTATTTTCGTCGGTTATTTCTCCTCTCCGGCACATGTCACACCACTGGGGAAAAAAAAAAAAAAAAAAAAGTTTCTGCATTGACACTTCATTTAACCAGAGGATGGATCGTTGGCATTGCTCTCGTTCCAAATTGAAATCAATGGTTGCTGCTGGCGGCAAGGTTTTTTAGGGTGAGCTGAAGGACATGTGAAAAGACTCATTCCAAAATCCCCCACTCGTTTTGTAGTGGTTTTGAGAGAGAAGAATGTTTCCCCGATGTTCAACCGCTCAGTGCATCTACAGTACAGATGATTGCATCCTCAGCAACGTTAACTATGTCGCAAATGGTCTGAAAATAGCTGCAATTACAATAACATTTCATTGTAAGATTCATTTTTTATGTCAACATGCCTTTTGTAGTAATGGATGGAACTTCAACTTAGGACTTCAAATACAGCCTAGTGACTGGTGAAAGTGACTGGTGAAATTAAAAAAAGAAGGTACCTCTGTAAGTGAATAATTTCATGGAAATCAAAGGTATCGTAAAGGAAAGAATGTCCAAATTGGCTTCAATTTTCTGTCTTCAGCTTTACGGAGTTGGCACTAATAGTCGCAAATTGCCAGTAAGAGCTTAAATTGGCATCAACTATTAGGGCCGGATTGTGATCGTCGTATCATTTGATCGCTGAGTGTGTGCGAGACCCTGAGAGGACGTTAATGAACGCAGCGCTAGGCTTACTTCAAACACAATGTAAATCTCCCTCTCTCTGTCTCTCTCTCTCTCAAACACACACACATCATATACACACACTGTACATCACACCCTCACCCTACAAACACCGGCAAACAGCTGACACGGCTCTCTGTTGACCCACTTCCGATGATATCGTCTTCAAAGAGAGGAGGGAGGGGAAAAAAATGAAACTGAAAAGAAAGAGAAGGGTAGGGTGGGGGGGGTTGAAAGGGATTAAATTGAAGAAAAGGAAGTAATTGACCGCTGTTTTCTCTATCTGAGGCGGTGTGTGAGGCGGCGGTGCAGGGGAGGCTAGGTATAGGTTTGGCTGCCCGGAGGCAGAAATGCTCCCCGTTCATTTACAATTTACAGGCTGCTGCCGTTTGAAGCCAGCCACTCGTCTTCATTTGGGATTCACACACGCCCGCCTGTGGCAGATGGCTATTTCATCATCATCATCACACACACACACACACACACACACATACGAAGTAGCTGGCATGCTGATGAAGTGAGGTGGGGTGTGTGTGTGTATATATGTAAGTGTGTGTGTTTGCATGTGTGTATGTGTGTGTGTTGGTGGTTGGGGGATTCCAAAGTATCATTATTTCTGCATAATTGGCTGACAGGAGCATTTGGAGTTAATTGGTTGGCTGACAGTGTAAACCCTAGGGCTTATGGGTATTGTAGTACTGATAATGCAGACATTATGCTTGGTCACACAGCCTGACTGAGACCATTATCTGAAGACTTGAACAAATTTATCAGTCGCTTTTTTTTGTTTTTTTCTTTTGCGAACAAGTGAATAATCTAGTGGGAGCTGATTTGAGCAGAGGTCCTTGAATTTTTTCATCCTAGAATCTATTGAGTTTCACCCAGGCTAATAGCACATAATAATTCTCCAAGTAGAGACCCAGCAGAAACAGGTCTACGAGCCATTCTGGTTCTCAAGTCATAGTTTAAGATGATGTTGAATTAGAGAAAAAACAATAAAACAACAGGGAGTTTTCTGCTTCTCCCAGAGATCTATACTGACAGAAGTGCCTCGAGGCATGTTTTATATTCTTCTTCCCCTTTGTCGAGATCACTTCAAAAAGGGAATAATAAGGGCTGATGTGATAGGATCAACTTTAGCATCCCGAGGTGGAGAGTCTGTATACTGAAGTATAGAAGCAGTGTTTATAAAGCAGCATGTTAACAGCACCCAAATCTTTAAAAAGCCTCATTAAATCCACTCCCTCTGCACTGAGGCACAGCAGTCACTTTTAATATGCGTCTGTTACGGGAAATTCCGGCTTTGTTCTCTTTAAAATCATCAGGAGACGTAAGGATTGTTTTTTTGCACCCAGTCGTTTTCAAAGACCAAAGTTTTGTTATACAATATGCCTATTCATCTCTACTAAGGGATAGAGGATTGATGCAAAATGTGATATTTCTATCATGGTGACCGCTGTAGAGACACAAGTCTGGGTCAAGGGCGGAGCAAATCAGCTCTTAGAAATCAAGTTAGACAAGGTGTTAAAGTCGACCGTACCCCCCCGAGGCAAACTTCAACTTTTACAACGCGGCAGCCATGAGAGATGCTGCCACCTACAGCAAACACACCGAGGCTGTGCTGTGCCAGGTAATGAATTCAGCGGGGGTGTGGGGTGGGGGTGGGGGGGTGAACGAGCCTCCGGCAAATACATACAGAGGTTCCCAAATCTGCCGCAATGAACCTCAATCAAACGCTACTTAGGTTGAGTGACAGTCAGTCAAAACAGAGGCGTGAGTCACCGCACTGAAAGGGGAAATGGAGCTGAAGAAGGTGAAATTGGAACAGTCACTTATTTAGCGGGTCGTTCCACACGCGGTGCTAAGAATGGCAAAAAGTCCCTTCACCCCGCGTCTTTCCTGCAGGATTATGGCGCCGCATAGAAAGACTTCTATGATGGTTAGTTCTATACAGAAATGTAAATACGATTCTATTTAATTGGCCACATTACAGTTTATTTCGTCTTTTGCCCACATGCCTAGAAGCTCCATACATGTGCATTTAGATTCAGATAACAGGAATCATTATGAGTGAGGATGTGTCATGTGTGTGTGCCTATGAGAGATACAAAAGCAAAGAAAGAGAGAGTCAGACAGACTGACAGAAAGAAAAATAGAATTTGCACTTGTGATAGGTACTGTGTGTGTGT
Organism: Centroberyx affinis; assembly: GCF_046629955.1. NCBI lineage: Eukaryota > Metazoa > Chordata > Actinopteri > Beryciformes > Berycidae > Centroberyx > Centroberyx affinis. Next base: position 73,357 of record NW_027282948.1, on the reverse strand, counting down.
GTGTGTGTGTGTGTGCGTGCTTGTGCCCAACGCTAAGGCAGGCAGTAAATAAATCACCCAGCCAGAATGTGAGATGTTACCTCGGGGCGAAACAAAAGGACAAAGCAGACACGGCGACTGGCGAAAGGTCAAGGGGAAGCAAGGAGGAGAGGCGGTGGGAAAAGGTCGGACCGGCACCCAGTAAAAATGAGCCGCCTGTGAGCAAAATAACGCGGTGGTGGGTGAGGGAGAGGTGGAGAGAGGTGGAGAGAGAGCAGCGGCAGGGACAGCGTGTTCCCTAACCTCACTGGGAGGACTGGGAACGCGGGGTTACTGATGCCTGATGAGAAGAATGAGCGAGCTGATGAGGGCTTGATGAGGGAGCCGCAATAAAGGAGCAAGTGTGAAGCTGTCATGTGGGGGCTTTCTCTCTCTGTGTGTGTGTGTGTGTGTGTGAGTGTGTGTGTGCTCCTGTACTTCTGTCCTTGTGAGAACCAGTTTTTTGAGCTTCAGGGTGAGAAGACTTTGGCCGGTCTTCGCTTCTTCAAGTGGATTAGGACTTGAGTTTAGGGTTAAGGTTAGAACTGGGATTAGTTTTACACTTTTACAACCAAATTACATGAATAACACACTATTCACATTAGGTAATGCTTGTTGTGACTCACTTTAGTTAATGCCTGGAAATATTTAAGTAATACACGTAGACAATACAATACATTGGCATGAATGAACTTGTGTAACAACATGTTTATATGTATTTGTTAATATGAACTCATCTTTGTTAATGTCATTGTTCATGCTTAATTCATGTTAGTTAACATTATTAACAAACATGTACGACAACATTAATTAATGCAGTTGTTCATGTGTATTTAACATGAACTAATCTTTGTTAATGTTATTCGTGTTTAATTCATGTTAGTTAATGCATTAGTTAACATTAGTTCATGAACACTTAATGTAAAGTGTTACTAATGAACCGTTTCAATGGAAGGTCCTCACGAGTATAATAAGACATACATGTATGTGTGTGTGTGTGTGAAGAGAGAGTGTGAAAAAGAATTAATCTATGTGTGAAAGCAAGTGAGCGTATGTGTGACTGAGAGAGAGAGAGAGAGAGAGATGCACGTGCCTCTTTTTGTATAAATGAGCATGTGTGCACGAGTGATAGTAAGAGAGAGGGAGAGAGAGGGAGAGAGAGAGAGAATGATGTGACGGCCACACGACAAGACAGATGACAAAAGTTACCTACAACAAAACAACCTCACATAAACGACAATCAAACGAACACACACAGCGCCCTAATGACATTAAATCATAAACACACCCTCAAATTAATCTTCATGTTATTCATAACACATACACACACACGTGCACGCACACACACACACTCACACAACAATTAAAGTGCTAACTCAGAACATGATTTACATCATTATGATTATGAGTGTCATAATTATGAGTGCCGTTATCACTCCCATTATTAATAGCAACGACACTATTATTAGCCTGTCTGCTGGCGCGCTAGTTAGTTAGCCCGCCTGCTAATTACTGTGTGTGTGTGTGCGTGTGTGTGTGTGTTTGTGTGTGTGTGAGTGTCCAGGCATGGTGTTAGTCTAGAGCTCCGAGGTCCGAAACCTTCTCCTCCTCCTCGCCAAGGGGGGGCTCACACTTACTTAACTCTGCCACTCATAATCTCTTTTAATCGCGTAAATGATGGCGAGAGCGCTAATTCTCTCTCGCGCAATTTATTAGTGTGTGTATGTGTGTGTGTGTGTGTTTGCGCTAACCAAGACCCGGTAGTGAATTACTGTCACGGCTAATCCAATTAGGGTGGATGTATCTGCGCTGGGGCCTTGGGGTTGGAGGTGGGGAGGGGTGGGGGGTAGAGTGGGGGGGTGGGGGGGGTGGGTTGCTGAGGGAAGGGGAGCAGGTAGGGGAGGCAGGCAGGAAGACGGGGCACCCCCGCTGTGGGGAAAGCGCATTAGGGAGACCCCCCCCCTGCGCCCCGTGTCTTTTTATCACCGCTGTGATGGCCTGAAAATCGGTGTGTGATCACCGGAGAGGGAGACAGCCGAGCTATGGAACGCTACTGTCTGTTCTGGTGTGTGTGTGTGTGTGTGTGTGTGTGTGTGTATAAGTGATTGTGTGTGCAGGTGTGTCAGAGCATGCATGTGTGTTTGCAAATGTTTGTGCGTGTTTATGTGTGTTTTTGTGTGTGTGTGTGTGCGTGTGTGTGATTGTTTACACAGCTAAGGCGGTGTGATCATGAGGTCCTGATGGGGGCAGCCCAATTTCACAGCCCATAGACCTGAGAGGGCTGTGGTGCCTATACGCCCCGATCACACACACACTACACTCTGTCACCCCGACCCTGATACTCTGTCCATGTGTGATTTGTCATTACACTGACATACAGGGGGCTGAAACATCACAAGAAGCTGTTTTCTTAAGGTAAACCCAGTGATGTCTCTCTGTATATGCAGCATCATTGAAACCAATTGGAAAGACAAAGCAGATAACACACTAAGATGGGATCATAGGACAGTTTTGCAGTCATTAGAGTGTGCTGCAACTGATTTCACAGCAATATATAAAGGAGAAAATCTCACTTACAGAGTCATTACAAGAGGATTTCTCTTTAGACTTTGTTATAATAAGTGGATTATATTTCCTCTTTATCCCACCTAAAATTACCCCATCATCATTTGTTCATAGGGCTATACAAGCACTAATGCAACATGTACTATACACAATGATACGCATACAAAAGGTTGGACCCCATTGGAAGATATAATATCCATAATCATCAGCTCTAAACGGTGTCATCATCATTGTCATCATCAGTGAAAACAAAAAAAAAACCCAACGGCTCCCGAGAGCATGGTGCTCTTCGCAGATCCGCCGAATCCGGCAGTGTGTGTGCTAAACTCCCTTCCAGTGATTGCTCACATAAACAGGGACTGTTTGCAGCACTTGTGACACCAATTATAACACAAGCATTAATTAAAGAAGGCAGGAATCATCCGCGGGGGACAAAAACAACAGGCCGTCTGACATTAAACTCCGAACGCACACGTCTCTCATCTCAATAATTATGATTTGACAACACACACAGACAAAATGGTGCAACACGGTAACTGTTATTTTGGAGGAGCGTAAAATACAGTTTTGACAGGGTTTTTTTTTTGTTAATATGGTATAATTTGAAGATGGTACCGCACTTTTTGAAAGATAAAGACGAATTGAAAACAGTTGTGATTTTACAATTACAAGCTTTACTGGGAGCAGAATTGCAGTAATTTGGCTGCTGCTATTTCAAAACTTTATTCGCTTCATTTTTCTTTCTTTTTTTCTCCTGCGGTACGTTTGCCTCGGAAAGGCGGCGAACAAAGGCAAGAGCGCTCGAGTCACAATGACCACTCACACTCTCAACGCGAAACTCGCATTAGCACTCACTTGCCGACTTCCCGCTTCGCTTCGTTCCTTGCCCTCTCCTCCGTCTCTCCCGGCGGAGAGAGGGAAGGTAAACAGAGCTCTTGAGACGGTGACGAGGCAGATGGGATGAGAGATGGAGGAAGAGAATGCATTTAGTCCGGGATGTTCTGAGCTCTTCACCGTCAGCATCCAATTTTATTAATCAGTGCCATTGTCCCGGTCCTTTTATGAACAGCAGAACAGGATGCACAGTGTGTGTGTGTGTGTGTGTGTGTGTGTGTGCGCGCGCGTGTGTGTTATTTTCTCCAGGAACTTACACTTTTGCAAATGCATTTTCTTATAAATTAATAGTTGCCCACAAATAGCTAGATCTTAAAAGCAGTAGGGATGAGGAATTAATTTTGCTGTTGTCGGGTGAAAACCTCATATCTCCAAAATGTCAACTTTTCAGGAGCTAGAAGAAAGAAAAACTGCTTGATGACCATCCATTTTTGAGTTTATCTAATTTCTAATAGTTTCATAAACCCAAGAGTGGTACAATTTTCTCAACCCACAGAAGAGCATGTCATCCTTCAGTTGAAGTTAAAACATGAAAATCACCAGAATTGGAGTTGCATGCAATGATAATACTCTTTATCACAAAGTCAAGAAGAGAAGCCATCCAGGCTTCACTGCAGATGACTAAATGCTACAAATCCGGTTTGAAGAAATCATTACAATTTAATCTCTCTAAAATATCATCTGCAAAAAGATATATCATCCAATCCCCTAAGTCTTTTAAAAGTAGAATAATGTGTTTTTGTGCTATCAATAATTTGGTAGGAGCGGTTGTCACTGTTTTCAAATGGTAGATAGATGCGTAAGCGTTCAAATATTGTCTGAAGGAGAGAGTTGTGGCTTGATGTCAGCGTCTCTCTGCCCTGTCAGAGATATAAGTGTGGTCACATACAGTATATATGCAGATGCAGTTTGCCTGGTTTTCTACTGCTGATAGTGAAAAGCACAACTAAAGAGGGGTCGAGCTGCTTCTTAGCAGACGGGAGCAATTTCAAATATCCATTAGTGACTCAATGCAGCGTCGTTATCACCAGCCACTTAACAATACAGCATCCTGGCTTTGACTTTTTTGTCTTCTTGGCATTTTCCTCAGAAGTGAGTCATAAAATACCACACGAAATGGAGAAGGAAGACGAGAGGAGAGTTATTTTAAATGGAGAAAGCTGGAGGTGTGGTATTTTAAAAAGCCATTTTTATGCCTCGGCTGAAATGACAAGCAGTCCTTTCCATTAGCGATCTTGTCCTCTTTGTAGCAGGACATATTTTGGAGCTTGTAAAAAGTATTATGCAGCACGGATATGTCTGCTTCTGGTATGCTATAATCAATGTCCGACAGAGGAAAATCAGACCTGACAAGTCTGAAATAGGGGGATACCAGAAGCTTCAGACAGAGAATTACACATTTACAGACACACATTCAATGCACACACAGAGAATCACACAACGCAGACCTGGACAAACACACACACATGCACACACAGATACAACATACATACATACTGGCATTCCTCCCTCATCTGTCTCTATATGTGTGTTAAAAGGCATCAATAGAACAAGACCTAAGGTATAGCAAACTTACATGACATCTCTGAAAAACAAAACAACTATTAATAGACCTAACTAGGCCTACCTATAAGCTAAGATGATGTAAAGGAAGCTCAAGAGACACTAGTATAAGGAATAGTCTAGATTTTATTTTCTCTTGTAAAGCTCAATATCTTAAAATCACATTCTGATGAGCTACCAGGGAAATTGCTTAATAGGTAACCCATGAATCAGCTTATGAAACAACTATTTAGACCAAAAAATTGTATGTTATATCTCATATTTTCCTGTATCCCACTTTTCTTCCCTCTCATGATCCATCCACCCACTAAAAAGGCCTTCGGTATTGCTCTGCAATTAAATTATCATCATCAATATCTGACATCTAGTTTTCATTATCTGACATCTAGTTTTTTACTGTTTTTCCACATTATTTACACTCAATTGTGATCAAAATGGGCCAAAAAAAAAAGTCATTTGCTGTTCCGTGACTTCACAGGTTTTTGCATAATCTCTAACATCCATCCTACACACAAATACAGAGGCTTTGCCATTTGATGAAGTGTAGACCTCCTTTACACTGAGCCATGTTCTGAGCCTCACATTCACAGTACATGCGTCCGTTGTGGGCAGGGCTGCTTCATAACCTGCTGTTCAGCTACTTTGCAGGGGTTGTTGATGTCTGCATTTTACATTGTCTTGCTCGCATTTCGATTTTCACCTCTGGAAATAATTTAAATTCTCAGTGCAAACACAGCACTGTGGTGCTTCCTTATCTGTTCGCCCTTGTATTTTTTTTTTTTTTTTTTTTACCTCTGCCAAGGAGCTTATGTTTTCA